>NW_008340872.1:1495477-1496511 GCF_000622305.1 Nannospalax galili | reverse complement strand
AATGATTTAAAATTTTCATTGTAGAGATCTTTGGTGTCTTTCATCAGATTTTTTTCCAAGATATTTTAATTTTTTTGCAGCAATTGTCCAAATGACCCAATTAAAAGATGGGCTAAAGATCTAAACAGAGTTCTTAAAGGAAGAAATAAAGATGGCTAAGAAACATCTCAAAAAGTGTTCAATATGGTTAGTAATTAGGGAAATGCAAATTAAAACCACCTTAAGGTATCACCTTACCCAACTCAGACTGGCTAGGATCAAAAGAGCAAATGATACCAAATGCTGGCGAGGATGTGGAGAAAGGGGAAGCTCATTCACTGCTGGTGGGATTGCAAACTCATGCAGCCTCTATGGAAAGCAGTGTGGAGAACTCTTAAAAAAATAAAAATGAATCTACCACTCCTTGGCATATACTCAAAGACTCATCGTATTGTAGAGACACTTGTACACCCATGTTTGTTGCTGTTCTTTTCATAATAGCTAAGAGATGGAAGCAACTTAAGTGCCCCTCAACTGAGGAGTGGTTAACAAAAATGTGGTATATTTACACAATGGAGTTCTACTCAGCAGTAAAGAAATATGAAATAATGAAGTTTTCAGGTAAATGGATGGATCTAGAAACTGTTACCCTAAGTGAAGTAACACAGACTCAGAAAAACAAACGACATACGTTCTCCCTCATATGTGGGTCCTAGAACCAAATCCTTTTAAATTCCAGGTCCTTTTAATAAGATGATGTTATACAGCAGACCCTTCTGCATGAAATAACTACCATTATCACAACTTCAGCTGAGCCTTATCGCTAAACATAGTTACAATTGGGCTTGTTAACGGTTGTGCTCATTAATTAAAGGACTGCCAAGCAGGGTCACTGGACCCTCACCTGAGTATCCAACCACTCTTCCCAGCCAACTAGTCCAGCCTTGGAAGACAAAAGAAAAATGAGGAGGAACCCAACAGAGGGATGCTTTCGGAAGCTCTTGTCAAGAAATTCCAATGGACTCTCATATGAACATTTGAAAATTGCCCTCTTC
>NW_008340872.1:1419908-1495184 GCF_000622305.1 Nannospalax galili | reverse complement strand
ACCCTAAAGAAATGTAGCCGGTTTCTTGGCTAAAAGTCAAAATGTCCGTGGGCCTGTTAGCAACATACTCTGTTCCAAAGGCCAAAAATGTCAGAAGTATTTGGGAGCTTGTATCTAATCTTTAAAAGATTTTAGGGTTACCTCTTCAGAGGGGGGAATGTTGGAGGGGAGGGAATTGTCATGGATTTGATCAAAACAGCTTATATGCATGTATGAAATTCTCAATAAAGTTTTTGTAAAAATTAAAAAAATAAAATAAAAAGCAGGGTGTGTGCTTGTAATCCCAGCACTGGAGGCAGAGGAGGGTGGATCCCTGGAGCTTGCTGGCCAGCCAGCCTAGTCTACTTGTCAAATTCCAGGCCAGGGAGAGATCCTGTCTTTAAAAAGAAGGTGAACAACATTTAAGGAACAATAGCTTAAGTAGTTCTCTTGTTTCCACACACATATGTGCACAAGTGAACCTGCACCAGTACACACATGACACACCTGTGTACATGAGCACATATATAAACACCCCCCCACACATACAATAAAAATGAAAAAGCAAAACTGCAGGAAGAAAGGAAGCTACCACTGGATTTTATTTATTCTTTATTTTTATTTTATTTATCATTTAATATATTTATATTTTATATAAAGTATAAAATCTCATGTGCATCCTTGCTGACCAACACAAGATCCAGACATTCCTCGTCCCGCCCAGGCCACCTTTGTCTTTACAAGGAGCTGTATGAAGACTCTTCCCCTCTAGGAAGAGGTTCAGAGTGGTATGTACTCCAAGCACAGAGGTCTCTTCCCATTCCTAGAATTTACTCAGAAGATGGAACAGTGGAAGTATTTCATAGAATGGGGGCATGTCAGATGGAAAATTGGATTATGTATCTAACATTGAGCGTAGCAATGAATTTACACTTGACCCTAGAAAGCTATGCCCTTTGCCCTAGGCTTCTTCGAAGTGATGTCTAGGTCTCTGGAATGTCAGCCCTGCTAGGAGTGGTTGTGTTTGCCTGGGGCCTTGGGCTAGCCAGATGCTACATACACTATGATTTCTGGTGGTGCTCAGGGAGACTTTATCAGCTTGAGGATGGAGTCTTCGGGTCCATGATATCAGCTGTACCTACTGAGGGGGCTAGCCACTGGGGTAAGCTCCATGTACATCTAACCACGCCTATGATGCACTGAGTCTGCAGTTCAGACCAGACAGACGGCCTAGGCTCTTGTGGACTTCCCTACTGGTATGCTGCTGCACATGGAGGCTCCAAAAGATCACACTGGTAGTTCTGTGTTCAGTGCCAGCCAGTGCCTTCTCCCTCCCTAGAATAAACTGTAGTCTCGGGTGAGATACCATTCAGTGAGTTCTCTGGTCCTTCTGAAATGCTATCAAAACTGAGGGTGTTGAAACTGGACTTTTACTCGGTATCAGAAATGAGAGTTGCTTGTAGATACTGTCCTTCTAACTTTGCTGGTGGGATGTAGTGTTTCCTCAGTCTTCTTTCTAAAGTGGGGTCCACCTTCTATCCTGATTTGTAAAGCCAGTGTTTGCTTCCTCATTTTTCTGTTTCTTTTGTTTAGTTTTGAGACAAGGTCTCATACAGGTCAGGCTAGCCCGGAACTCAAACGTACTAGGTGGCCGAGGATGACCTTTGACCTCTAGTCCTCCTGCCTCCACCACCAAACCCAGTTTATGCAGAATTGGGGATTGAACCTTGAACTCAGGACCTCATGTATGCCAGGCAAGCACTCTGCCAACTCAGTATACACTTGTTTTTTTAACAGAACACTTGCACATTATCAACTGACATTATTTGGTTTACATGCAATCAAATTAGAAATTGTTAGATTCGGCTGATAAAATCTCTCTCTCTCCCTTCCTCCCTCTCTCCCTCCCTCCCCCTCTGTGTGTGTTTGTGTCTGTCTCTCTCTGTGTGTTTGTGTATGTCTGTGTATGTATCTTTTTGTCTCTCTGTGTGTATTGTTTGCTTGTTTTCTCCTCCCGTGTGCAAAGCAAGCACTCCTCCACAGAGCTACACCCCACCCTTAAAGAGTTGTTTGAAGGACTATTAAGCTGATCCTGCTGGCACAGGCTTATAATCTCATTTACTTGGGAGGCTGAGGCAGAAGGATCACGAGTTCAAGGTCAGCCTAGACAACTTAGTGAGACACTGTCTTAAAAAAAAAAAAAGTTAAAAATAAAAGGAGTCCCTGGGTGTGGTGGCACATGCCTTTAATCCCAGCACTTGGGAGGCAGAGGCAGGTGGATCTCTGTGAGTTCAAGGCCTGCCTGGTCTACATAGCAAGTTCCAGGCCAGCTGGGGCTCTGGGAGACCCTGTCTCTAAAAGACCAAAAAATAAATAAATACATAATAAATGAAAGGAGTCTCGAGGCAGGAGCTCTCTATCTGGCATGCATGAGACCTAGCACTGAAAACAAACAAAATCCTATTAGGATTTAAAGCACAGACCCTCGAGCCATACTACTTCCCATCTCTAATGCCCACCTTCACAAAGCACCACAGATTTGATGTGTCAAAACGACAGACATATATTTTCTTACAGTGCTGGAAGTCAGAAATCCGAAATCAAGGTGCTGGGAAGTTCCCTGTGAAATCCACATGGACAACTGCTGGCTTCACTGGGCTGCTAGTGGCCGCCAACAGTCTTTGCACGCCACGGCTGTGGACTCACCTCTTCACGCAGCCCCGTGACTTTTTCCTGTGCCTCTCCGTTCATGTCATTTTTAATTGCTTTTCTTTTTATTTGTTTATTCCTGTAGGCACTCAGGATTGAGCCCAGAGTCTTGTAAAGGCAGTTTTGATGCCACTGATCTATACCCCCTGCCGAACATTCTCTTTCATAAGGAAACCCACCACTGTACTGAATTAGAGGCTCATCTTACTGCAGTCTGACTTCATCTTAATTACACCCGCGAAGACCCCGGATGCATTCTGGGATACTGGATTAAAAATTCAGAACATATTTATTTGGAGGGGGATGCAGTTCAGCCCATTACAGAGCCATTCTCCTTGAACGAAAGACAAAACAGAACCTTCAGTGCCTCAGTCTCAATCGGTCCCATAATCTACCACGGGAGGGTGGATGACGCCACATCCCAGCTTGGAAAGGGATCAGAGACACACAGAAGGTATGGGTCCCTGCACAGGAACACATGAATGGCTCACAGTGGCAATAAGCTCTCAATGCTTCTGTGGAGACTGAGTTCAACCAGGGAGTATCTTTTCCAATGCACGGAAGTTCATTAAAACCCAAGTACAGCGCCTCTTCCCACTTGTACCTGTCTGTTCATCCTGTCACCAGGTGCTGGGGGATTTCAGGGGAGCCCAAATCAAGGGGGCATTGTTTTCCAAGGAGCCCCATCTATCAAGTGGGCTTGCCCAGAGCGCACGCTGAGACAGTCATCTTCCCCACCTTGCCTTTCCCTGTCTTGACTTCAGGCTTATCTGAGAGCCTTTTGTTCGGGCTCATAATTATTCAGTGACTCAGGAACCCACAAGCATTACCCGGGGAGCCAGACTAGACCAGCAAGCTCTCTGGACCACCTGTTCCAAGTCATTTCCTGTGTGGGCGGCAACTTCACAGGGCTGAAAATATGAGTTACGGTAAAAATGTCTTCGAACTCTGGCGCTCTGAATTGTTCAAACTAGATGGGATCTCGTTTGGTTATGTTCTGGCCAGACGCATTGCATTATCAATGTTTGCATATATATTAAAAAGTTTTACCCCTTCATAAACAAAGGGAGAGACAGTAGGCCTTTGCCATGTGACCTTGGTGTTGAACAGCAAACACCTGGGGTAGTTTAGCTATTCCCTGAGATGCAGGAACACAAAAAGCAGATGGAGGCATCAGGCCAGAGTGAAGGTGGTGCTGATTGCTCCTGGCTATTGTGGGCAGGTGGGGGGCTCAAGGGTATTACAACATATTCTAAGGTGTGCATTGCCCTCAAAGTGGGGGTTTTGAAACGGGTCTAAATTAATCACAATATTCTCTTCACAGGACACCTAAGCTAGCCAGTGGAATGGAAACAAACCAGCCCAGTTATTTATGTCACATAGATAAAACAGGGTAGGTTGACTGATTGTTTCCACCCCATACAGAGTTGCTGTTGGTGTTTTCAATCAGAATTTAACGGTCACATTTTTCCACCCATGTAGCTAGCTGTTCTTCTGAAGGAGATTTGTTTTCATCCTGTTGCCCAGCACTGCTGCCCTTCTGATCTTACGCACTGTCAAATTCTTGGTTTGTGGCTAAACTCATTATGTAGACCAGGCTGACCCTGAACTCACAGAGATCCACCTGCCTCTGCCCCGAGTGCTGGGACAAAAGCTGTGCACTACATTGCCCGACTGGATTTTACTTTTAATTTGGACAGAATGTCCAAATTTTTCTGAAATGCTTCAGAACATACTTCTGTGTGCTTTGTACTCTAATTCTCAACATTAATGATTATGAAATTAAATTATTGATGAACTCTGAAAATCTCTGAAGATGTTCCACATCCCGCAATATTAGATGTTCAGCCAAAATTTAAACCTTTATGGAAAAATAAGCATGCACATCCATCTCATTAGTAGGCAAACTTGATGTACACTTTAATGAATGATAAAATTTTATGCAGATCAAAGAACTATTTCAAAATAATTTTCTTCATAATTTAGTATCAGCAAGTGCTTGATATGTCTACCTCTTTTATATACCTATATATTTTGGGTTGCATAACATTTTCTAGGGGCAAAGAGAAAGTTTAAGAAGCTCTGACTAAAACAGTAAATGCAGGAGAGAAACACGAAACTCCTTTTTTAAAGGGCACAAACTTCAAGTCCAAATGATTGATTCTTGTTGCTTTTTCAGGAGGCCCTGCTGACCTCACTTAGAGATTAGCCTTGTATTTTGACCCAGACCATTAATTCATGAGTACATGTATCATTTATTCAATAAAAAGCTGGTGTGTCACCATGTAAGGCTCTGGGCATCCAGAGCTGTGTCTTGTACATCCTCTTGGTGTGTAAGGTCCATCAGGATAGACAAACTTTAGACCAGCGCCCAGGTGATAGCTATTTTAACCTAAATTGAGATCAGTGTCGTGAAGGCTTAGAACAGAGGGTGGTCTCAGAGAGCCGACCAGAGGTGATGATTTAGACTAGTACTATGTTCCCTGTGACTGCTGTCCCTAGCCAGGGGAACCTGTTCTTGATGAAGCACTGCCAGAAATTATTAGGAAAATGGATACGAAAAGTGGAGTAAAAAGTGTGTTTCCTTTTTACTGTTGTTTCTACAATATAAATTGTAACATGAAAAACTGTGCTTTTTACTTATTACCCTGCCTTTCATCTGACTCGCTCATAAATGCTGCAGACATTACCTCACCTTTCTGAGTGCTCCTCAAAGGAAGGTAAGGGGCAAGATCTTGCCCCCAGTTTGCAGATGAAGAGACTGAGGTGTGAAATGGTGGCAAGATTGGGGGCCAGGCTTTGCGAGAGCTGTGAGACTTTAGCACATCTCCCTCCCTCTTCTTCTCTCCCTTCTTGTCCTCCTCTTCCACCCTTTTTCTTCTTGCTGGAATGGAGGAACACCACTATTTGGGTCCCAGACTCCCCCACCCCCCACCAAATGGAGAAGGAGAAATGATCTTTTTTGTAGGTTTACCCAATGGAATAATGTGGAACTGTTGGAAGATTATATATACTGCTGACATAGAAACATTCTCTGTAGGTTTAAAGTGATCAGAAAAAAGTTAAAAGTTACTGTAGAACCTTTTTCTTTTTTTTTTTTTTTTTTGGTCTTTTTGAGACAGGGTCTCCCTGTAGCCCCAGCTGTCTGGGGACTCACTATGTAGACCATGCTGGCCTTGAACTCACAGAGATCTGCCGCCTGCCTCTGCCTCCCGAGTGCCGGGATTAAAGGCGTGCACCACCACACCGGGCTAGAAGCTTATTTTTAATAGATATTTTGTGGTTTTATCCTACATTAGTCTGAAGTGACCCAGGGTCTGATTTTCTCAAGGTTGAGTTTTCTGGATGTGGATTTACCAGGATAGAGAGACAACCCTGGGTAAACTGGTCTGGCCTCTGATCAGCTGTGTGATTTTAGATGCAATTCTGTTTGTGGCATACGGTCTGTGCTTAAGTAAGATTGAAGTATCTGTGGGTAGGCAATTCACAGCCCCTCTCCTTTTAATAATGTTTTGTTCAGGTGGTGGGGTTTGTGGACATTTTAATTTTTCTGCTGTGAGAGTTCTTTAAAATGAACATTTGTGGATTTCATGGTATCAAAATCAAATTCATTTCTATTTCAAATAATCCCATGGATCAGTCTATTGAAGTCTACTTTTAATACCAAGGGAAATAGTAAATGATTACAAAGAAATATTCTGTGGAATGAGGACTGTGGATGCTTACTACAGACAAAAGTGGAAACCTAGAGATGCTTATAACAACAGAGGATGCCATGCCTGTCTCTCCCTGTACCACTTTAACAAACTATGCTATAAAGGATGAGTGAAAACTCAAACCTTTACTCTTCTGTTTTGCAGAAATAACAACACATGTAGATTCAGTGCACATCAGACTAGAATCCAGAATGCTCTAATCTCTTTGTTATGACAATACAAAGAATGCATCCCATGAACAGACTTTCAGTGTTTGCGTAAATTTTATTAAGAATCCCATCCTGAAATTTTCATTCCTGATAATTTTTACATGTTGTGATAAGAGTCAACAGTGATTCAGTCACAGAATCTCGGCGTGATGGCAGTTGGTGACCTGAGGAGTCCAACCTACAAGGAAATCGGTCATTCTGGAGGCTTCTCTGTAGAGAGCAGAGATTGGTATCAAACCAAATACTGGGGGGCAAGAAGTTTCACATAACAATGGAAAGGACTGTGGCTAAAAAATGGACAGGGAGTCTGCGGAGATGGCTCAGCTTGAAAAGTGCATGCTGAGTACGGTAGTATGATTCTGTAAGCTCGGGGCTGGAGTGGGACAGGGTTGGAGACAGGCAGATCCCTGGAGTTCATTGGCCAGCCATTTTAGCTGATGTGAGAGCTCCAAGCTTGGTGAGAGTCTCTGTGTCAAAAACTAAGGTGGAAAGGGGTGGAGCACCACATGTGCACATAAACACAAACACACACACGCACACACACGCACACGCACGCATGCACGCGCGCGCGCGCACACACACACACCACATGCACAAAACAGCACACACATAAAGATTGACAAGAATAAAACAGACTCTTTTCAGAGCCACACATCTCAGGATATATGGATTCTGCCTGCCCCTGGAACAGTCCCAGCCAACTGCCCACCTGTCTTGCAGAAGCTACAGAAACCAGAGAAATCTGAAAAATAAAAATAAAAAGCAAAATGATCTAGAAGCCGTACCTTCAAAAACCTGGCCACCATCTATTGGACCCATTTCCAGGCCACATCCTTAACTCATACACCTCAAAACTGAATTCATTTATTGAAAACAACTTCTCTAACATCTTAGTTAGGAATTTGTTCTCCAAATCTTTAAAAAAGCAAAGATGATGTCCTAAGCACTGCCAGCTCCCTTTGAAGAGCACGCGCCCTCCTTCTATCTGGAAATGACAGCTGGGCTCCACAATGCCCTTTCTTACTGTTGATGAGGATGGCTGATGAGGGCACAGGGGATCCACAGGCCACAGGGGCATGCAGGCTTTCCTGGGAATATTTCTATTGCAGCTTCATAAACCATTTTGTGGGGAGGATGGTGGACTTAGCAAACTATTAAGAAACACAATTTCTTTGTCTAGTTGTAAGTTTACTTAAGAATACTTATATATTTATTTGTGATCAAACCTATGGTCTCATGCATGCTAGGCAAATGCTCCATCACACCTCAACTCTATTAAATTTATCTGAATGAATCAAAGATTATGGGCAAGAGCTGTGGAGATGGTTCAGTGAGTAAGAGCTCTTGATGCACAAGTATGACTACCCAACACCACAGAAAGCTACGCGTGGCCACATGCAGGCCTACAGCCCCAGTGCTATGGGGGAAAAAGACAGGAAGGTCTCTGGAGCTTTATGGCCACCACCAGGTTTGGTGGGGGATCCTGTCTCAAGGGAATCAGGCACAGGGTGATATAACAGGACACCTGATGTCCTCCTCTGGCCTCTGCACATACACAGGCACACACATCTGTACTCATGTGTGCATATATCATACTCGAATACACTACACATATATACACACATATGCACAAAGTTTTTCAATTGTATACAAAAACTCCCCCTACCTGTTGGCAGTCCCTGTCTGCTGCAAAGTCAGGACTTGGTTGGGCTACTGAAAGGCAGCTGTGGGAAGGCCGCTGTGCAATTCCAGACACTCCCTGTTTGTAATGTACTTTCAACCACAAAGATGCAAACAGAAATTGTAATTTCAAATACAGACAATGGCAGGCACTGAGTGTATTTTCTTGGCTACTCTAGAGAGCTGCACACTCATTCCCGCCTCCCTCCCCTAAACACGGCTGTAATGACCGGGAAACTGAATTTGGGGTAGCAGTTATGAATCTATCGAAAGCTTTGGACTAATTTTACTTTATTTCCCATGTAGCTTGTTAAAATATACCTATGTGAAAAAAAATTGAAGGAGAAATCAGGAAGCCTGGCCTTGCAGCACAAGCCTATAACGACAGCTACTTCAGAGGCCGAGGCAGGAGAATGTCAAGTTCAAGGCCTATCTAGATTACAGAGTGAGTTCAAGAGCACCCTGGGCAACTTGGCCAGACTCTGTCTCAAATCAAAAAGCCAGACAAAGTCTGGGAATGTGGCTCAGTGGCAGAGTGCTTCCCTAGCGGGAACAAGGCAATGGGCTCAATCCCCAGTACATCTGAAATAAAGCAAAAAACTAGCCTTCTATTCCCAATCTTTTACACATTAAAACTCATGAGATCTGGCCTCAGTAAGAGACTCGCATTGACACCAACTGGTCGGAAATGGACGAAGGATTTCAGGATCGCTTTTCTAACAATTTACGTGCCAGTGTGTTTCCTTGTTATTTTCTTCTCTTCCTCTTATTTTCAGACAGACGATAAAGTAAATGAAAATCATGTCTCCAGCATTAGTGGGTCTGAAAGCCACTTGATGTATAGCCGGACACGATCCATGCTGAACCTTCACATAGCAAGTGCTAAGCTGTGCTCATGGGTAAAAGCCTCAGAGGAGGGGAAGGTTCAGAGACACCTAGACTGGATTTCAGCTGAACCCCTTTCCACTTCTGTGACCACAGACAAAGAGGATTTTGAAATCTAATACTTTGTGGCAATAATAATTGGTTTTTAAATCTCAGCTTTTGACAAATGTAACTGAAAATTGCACACGAAAATGCAGCAGTAGAGACGGAACAGCCCGAGTTCTCATTTTTAGCCATTATTCAGCAGCGGCATCACTTCCCACAGTCTCATTAGCAGCAGAATGAGCGCATTCTGAGCTGCCAATGAGCATCAGTCATAGAATTCTCTCCAGTGTATGTGGAAGTCTTTTCAGAAGCATCCTGGGGAGCTTTAGTGATCAGTTTTTATAGTTTTATTTAATTTTTAAAATTATTTATTATTATGCGTGCGTGTGTGTGTGTGTGTGTGTGTGTGTGTGTGTGTGTGTGTATACCGTGGCACATGTGTGGAGGTCTGAAGACTCCTTTCATGAGTCAGTTGTCTCCTTCCATCATGGATTACAGGGATTGAACTCAGGTCACCAGGCTTGCACGCCAAGGGCTTTTACTGGCTAAACCATCTTGCTGATCCTATATAGTTTTCAATACTCAGAGAAAAGCTATTTAAACTTTCAACCACCAAATCCCATCCCCTTGTAAAACATCACTGCCTGAACAGAACACACCCCTATGTCCATCCTTCCCATCATAATGGTGACTCTGGAGTGTTCTACAGGAACCACGGCCCCAAACCAAACCCCAAATAGCCACAAGATGGACCAAAACCCATGGTGAGGAAGCAGGAGAAAAGATGCCACGGAATAAATACGAGGTCAACACAGTAAGTGCCCATCAATTTATTGCACATTTGTATTGCCTGGAAACACTTTCTCCTAAACCGCTTTCAACTCGTAAATAATACCTTTCATAATTAACCTTAGAAATAAAATAAAAAGGAGCTAAAGAGATGGTTCAGCAGTTAAGAGCACTGGCTCCTATTACAGAGGACCCGGGTTCAATTTCCAGCACCCACAGGGTGGCTAACAACCATCTGTAACTCCAGTTCCAGGGGATCTGACACCTTCTTCTGACCTCTGCAGACATTGCATGACACGGGTGCACTTACACACAAGCAGGCAATACACTCATACACATACAATGAAAATAATAAAATATTTTTTAAAAGAAATAGAAAAATATTTCCAGAACTTTGACATACTCTCTCTGGGCTCTGCTCTTAGCCCTCGAGGGTGGGGAGGGGTAGGTTTATGTGGGATGGGGTGGTGCAAGGAACGGAGAGAGAAAGTCCTTTGTCTGGAACTTTTAATTACTGAGGATTTTTTTAAACCAAAGAAACAATTCCTTTCACGCGCAGTGCTTCACCTTGAGCCCCATCGGTGGGGACGTGGCTGATCAATGATGTCATTCTGTCGTTATTTAAGGATAATGGTCCTTTTATTCTCACAGAGGGTTTGCTGAAAATTAAAAAGAAGCCTTCAGTCATTTATTTTAATCTTTCAAGATTGTTTATTGTTCCTACAAGTCAGGACGCTCCACATTTGGAAAGCACATTCCAAGAGAAAAGTTGATAAAAAAAATAACTGTATTGTTGGAGATATGGGGATTTTGCATTTAGACTCACTGTGGATTCTGTTTTAAGGCATACTTTCTATTTCGTCATCTCTGAAGTGTATCATGGACACTTGGTTTGCCTTTATGGATTTTCTCACCATTAAGAAGTCAGTGTATACTTTTAAGCCTAAACCTTTACTAATAGATTCTTGAAAAAAATTCATTTCTCTTCACACTTCCTTCCTCCACAGTGCAATATAGCTCTTTGACCATTATACTGTGCTCGAAATTGGGAACAATATACATACTTAATATGGGGTTTTGGCTGTTCTAGACTTCTCTCCCAATATAATGTAAGCTTCTAAGTATGATGGAAACTGTAAGATATTTTCCCACTGGGATTAGAAAATACCCCTAAAAGTCACCGGTTAGTGTTTAAACTTTTTTGACACGTTGAGTGTGAAGGATATGGGATCCCTGACTGGCCTGGGTGGTCTCTCCTTGGTGTGTGAATAAAAGCAGAGAAACTTCCAGTCCAAGTTCTTTCAAATTCTTGAATTTCTTATTTAGAGGAAAACCTAGCAGACAATTAATGCCCTTATACTTAGTTGCCCAGTATCAATTAAGAGCTGTGTAAAGCCCAGCATTCCAACATCACTGTTTGTAAAACTTGTGAGGCTCTTTCCAGACAATACTGCCATTTTGCCAGGGTAGGGTATCTCCAATATCCACCATTTCCACCCTGTTTTCTGTAACTTACAGTTTCCACATATTCAGTTGCCTCTGTTCTCCACAGTGCACACTGAGGGGGGTAGAGAATACCTTCCTTTCTTAGTGGTTAATACACTGTGCTTGGAAAACTTGACTCAGTGTCTCCCTCAGTAACGGAAACACCAATAATTAAGCACAGATAGACAATGACAAGATGTTTGAAGTCATAACTCGGTTCTGAAAAATACCTTCTTCTTCTTACTTCTAAGTCTATTCGAAACTTCTTTAAAGCTTACCATGCTTAAAACTGATAGAAATGTCTTACAAGGTCAATGCTCAAACTGGATGAAGTAGAACGAATTCACTTATGATAGAAAATATAGAAAAACAGACTAAATGAACTTTGAAAACTCTAAATGAGACAAACTCATTACAGATGCAAATGAATTGTGTCAATTAATTTCCCACTTACAGGAACAGCTCTCATATCCACAGGTGACATCCTTACTCAAACCATAAAATCCCAGTAATAAAACCAAACACATTTCTGAAGGTAAATTTAAGGTGGCTCAGAAGTGACCGTGTCTGAGATATTAATATTTTTAGGAATCTGGTTGTGGTTTCTCAAGCTAAAAATCACTTGGTTATAGTAATTTCAGTGGGATGTTTGGCTGGGGAAACCAATCACGTAAGATAGTGTGTTGGTGAAGTCTCTTCCCTTCTTGTTCCTAAAATTTACCCATCCCAAATGCTTCAGCACAGTCTAATAAATACTGAAATGAGAACTCACAAGGGTCTCATGGTCCTTGAATGTTTTTCTGGTCCATGCATGATTGGGGCACATGGTTCCCCGCATCCACACTAGATGGTCCTTCCAAAAGTGACTTGAGAAAACATGGGCACAGAGATGTGTCAGGCTTCTTCAGATCAGTACATTTTTAAGAGTGGGTAATATTTCTTCATGTACTCCTGGGATTGTGCAGACTTCAGATAGTTAATGTCTGCTCTTGAATTTAATGGAAACACCTTGACTCCTCCAGAAAAAGTCCTCTGCCACTGTGAAAAACTATTGAATAGTTTCTAGGCTCATTCAAACTTGATGACCCGAGTACAAACCCCCGAAGATGATAGACGATGAAGAATAAACAGGGAAGAAAGTATAGATAGCTAATGAATTCAGTTTTTACCTTTGAAGCCATCAACTTGAGCCAAGAATGGAAAAATTCTGCTTAGATTTAGACAGTAGGTGTGTGCCTGTGATCTACAAATGATGCATCCCACAGTTCTTAGCAGTGGGGACTAAGGAAGACATTGCCTAAAGCAAGGTCAGGCATTTGATTTTCATGGAACCAACATCTGATTTAGCCATTTGTGATGATGTTTATCTGCCATGACCTCAGCTGACCTGATCTAGACAGTTCAGAAAGACAGAGTGGTTTGGAAGGGGAGAATCTATTGTAACTCTGAGCATAAGTAAGTCTGAGTATGGGTGTCGAGAAATATGTCAGGAATTCTATTCATGATTTTTTTGATAGTTTCTGATTTTCCCAGTGTCCAATATTTTCATTCTGTAAAAAAGGAAATGGAAAAGAAAGATATCTTCCAAAGAGAAAAGATGTAAAATAAATAATAATGTCACTCGCAGTGAACATTATGCTTAGTGAGAAAAGTAAAACTCAGCACACACTGTTAGATTCCATTGATATGACGTTCTTCATAGGACAACATTGCTGAGATGTCAAAATGGTTGGTGGTGGCAATGGGACAAGGAGGTGGGTACAGGTTTAAGAAGGAAGCGTGAAGGAGTTCCTTGTGTGACCGTCAGCATACTGGTGTGTTGGTAGAGTACAAATCTGTACTTCAGATAATGTCCATTCACACACACAGATGGATGAATGCATGTAGAACGGGTGAAAACCAAGCAAGAGCTGAAGTCTACCTGAGCATAGAAATAACATCAACCCTGATAATGCTTCTGTAAGTTGCTATCATTAGGGGAAGCTGGGTGGGGGGTAAACTGGACTGCATTATTTGTTTTATTGAGTCAGGGGTTTTACTATGTATCCTTGGCTAGCCTGGAACTTCCAATTAGACCAGGCTGGCCTCCAGCTCACAGAGATCCACATTCCTCAGCCTCCAAGTACTGGGATTAAATGTGTGTACCACGATACTCAGCAAGAAAGTATTTTTGTGTGTATATGTATGTATGAATGTATGTTCACATATGTGCAGGTGTGTGTGCACAGCTATGCTCTTATGTGTGGAGGCCAGAGGACAGTGGAGGCCAGGGGCCAACCTCAACTTCATTCCTCTGGCACTGTTTAGTTTGTGTTGTTTTATTTTGAGACAGGGTCTTTCAGTGGCTTGGAGTAGGCGAGGACAGCTGGTAACAAGCCCCAGGGATCCACCTGTCTCTACCATCTCCCCAGCACCAGGATTACAAGCACCCACTACAGCTGCCTTAATATGGGCTGCAGGATTTAAATTCAGATCCTGCTGCCTGCAAGGCAAGCACTTTCCCCACTGTGCCAGCTCCCCAGTCCTGCTAAACATTTTAAAAGAGGTTGTTGTACATCTGTCTCAAGACCTTCTTGATCACTGCATGTTCCTGGTGTACATTTAAAATGGAAATAAAAGCAGAAATACATTTTTTTCTATGAAAAGAAAGTTGGAGAATGACACTGTCCCAGGAGTGGGGTGAGTCAGAGCACAACTATCAGATGGTTTTTCTTACTTAACCTGCATAAAAGAGAACACAATAGCCCCTTGTTTAAGACCGCTTCGAACTTAAAAGCAAACTTCTTAGCAATAGTCTTTCGAAATATAAGCCTTTGTAATTTGAAATCCCAAGAAACATTTGTCCTGCAGATAGCTTCCCAAAAACTAGTAATTTGGTGCACGACATGGGTGCACTTACATACTTGCAGGCAATACACGCATACACATAAAATAAAATAAATTAAATAAAAACAGTAATTTGTGAAAAAAAAGTAATTTTGGAAATAGTGACACTAAATGTAATTTTTTTTTTTCAAATAGTCATTTAAAAAACATATATATCTGAGGGACAGATTTTGGACTTCCCAAGAATGCCAGTGTTTGTGGGTCACAGGAACAGTCCCTGAGAGGTCAAAAGAAAGCCTTCCTGAAATAATGAGAGAGGCGATTTGGACCAACTCCCTGCTGAGGACGCTGAGCGGTGAAACGACTGCTCAGTTTCAGTGTCTTCGTCCAAACATCGCTGTCATCTAACTGGAGGCACTGGAGATCTCTCAGGGCAGGGCAGAAGTCCAAGGCTGGTACCCAGGAGATGACAAACACTAGGAGATAGTGCGTGTGTGTGTGTGTGTACGTGTGTGTGCGTGTGTGTACGTGTGTGTGCGTGTGTGTATATGTGTGTGTACATGTGTGTGTACGTGTGTGTAGGCCAGCAGTCAACCTCATGTGTCTTCCCCAGTCACTATCAACCTTGTTTGTGAGGCAGGGTCTCTTGCTGGCCTAGAACTATCAATAGGCTGGGCAGCCCACAGCTCTGCCTGTCTCCACCTTCCCAGGGCTCCGATTACAGAAGTCCATCATCATATCACCACACCCAGCTTTTTGGACTTGGGTTCTTGGGATCTGAACTCACATCCTCATGCTTGCCCAGAAAGCACTTTATAGATGGCACCATCTCCCCAACCCCTTATGCACTACTTTTCAAAAATTTTGTTCATAAAATTTCATGGCGTGGAGTTTTCCACTCATCCCATTGTGTTAGTGCTCAAAAAGTTTTGGATTTTTGGATTAGGCATGCTCAAACTTTACATATATATGCAAAATAAAAGTTAAAACATCATGAGCTTGGAAAAAGGAAATAAATTACAATAAGTACAATAAAAGTTAAAATATTATATGCTGGGAGAAAGGAAATAAGCTCTTATACTATGTGAAGGACAATAGTCTTGAAACCAATAGACTGAAACATAAGCACTGTGTACATTTACATTTTATGATCAGATATGTGTTTTTACACATTTTTGTATTTTCCAGCTCTTCTAGGGGTTTCCATTAGAATTAATATATAGATTTATCGAGATAAAGCATACCGGCATTTGGCAAGATAAAGCATAACGACAAAATCTGTTCTCATCTGAAAAGGGGGTCACATGGCTGAAGAGATGGCTCAGTGGCTAAGAGAGCTTGCTGCTCCTGTGGAGACCTGAGCTTGGTTCCCAGGACCCACACTGGCTGACTCATGATCACTTGTAACTCCAGCTCCAGTGAATCTCATGTTCTCTGGCCTCTCTGGGCCTCTGAACACATGTGCACATACACACATGCAGGCATACACACACACACACACACACAAAATTAATATGTATTTAAAGAAAAAAAGGAGCCGAAGGCCCCTCCAGGCCACTGCTGCTCATAGTAGCCAGCCTGTTTTATGGCTTGGGTCCTCACAGACAGCATGAGAGGAAGAGGAGAGCACTAGAGTTAGTTATAAAGCACGCCAGAGAGTAGCCAGAGCTCACCTTGTGGCTTTCAATGGTGCTTAGGTGGGTTCATCACCTGGCATCTCTAGCCATCCCTTCAGCCAGTGTCTATTATACACAAACACTAGGCTAGCAACAAAAGGGTTAACATTCTTTTGTGGAAGTGTGACAGTTAATATTGAATATCAACATGTTGGGATTTAGAATCACCTAGGACACAAGCCTCTGGGTATGCCTGTGAGGGGGTTTCTAGATCACGTTCTTAGAGGTAGGAAGACCGACCCTAAATGTGGGTGTCATCATTCCATGGGCTAGGCTCCTGGACTGAATAAAATGGGGAAGATAAGCTAAGCACCAGGGTTCACAGCTCTCTGCTTCCGGACTGTGGCTGTAATGTGACCACATACCTGAAGATTCTACCACCACACCTTCCCTACTACGACGGACCCTGTCCTGGAACTGTGAGTCTGCAGCCATGATTGGAGAAAATCTTACATGTGAGTTGGAGTTTGTGAAAATAAAGAATTCAAACCAGGGAGATCAAAGAGAGGACTTTATCTTTTCTTTTTTTTAAAATTTTTTTGGTCTTTTTGAGACAGGGTCTCCCTGTAGCCCCAGCTGGCCTGGAACTCACTATGTAGACTCTCTGGGAAAGAGAGAGTAAGTTGGAGACTTCAGAAAATGTCAATGGTGCAGGTTTAGTCTGAAGGCCCATAGATTCCAGATCCAAGAAAAGCTAATACTTCCATTTAAGCCTGAAAGTAAGAAAACAGTAGTGTCTCTGCTCAAAGATGGTCAGGCAGGAAAAACACTTTCTTATTTGTGAGGGAAGAGGGAACCTCAGTTGAAGAGCTGCTTCTATCACACTGGCCTGTGGACATGTCTATGGGATATTTTCTTGATTACTAATTGACTTAGAAGGGCCCAGAACACTGTGTGCAGTACCATCCCTAGGTAGGTGGGCCTGGGCTATCTGAGAAAAGTAACTGAGGGGCTGCAGAGATGGCTCAGCGGTTAAGAGCACTGGCTACTCTTGCAGAGGACCTGGGTTTAGATCCCAGCACCTACATGATGGCTCACAACAATGCACAACTCTAGTTCCAGGGATCAGATGCCCTCTTCTGCCCTCTGCGGGCATTGCATGACTCAGGTGCACTTACATACAGGCAATACTCTCATACACATAAAATAAAAATAATAAATAAAATTTTTTTCTAAAGAAAAGTAGCTGAATGTGAGATTGGAAGCAAGCCAGTAGCTACATTCCTCTACAGTCTCTGCTTTAGCCCCACCTCCGGGTTACTGCCCTGGCTTCCCTCAGTGATGGACTTGGTCACGGTGTTTATCACAGCAGCAAAAACCAAGCTAGAACAGCGTGATGAAAGATGAACTTTAGGACAACTTAGCAGATAACACATGGGTTGGAAAACTATGGAAGTAAAATGGTGCTGTGCCCCGCTCCCCGAAACCGGAGGCAAAGACAATCACCACGCTTAGTAAAACAGTTTGTTGGTGACATCTTTAATGAAGGGAAGGTCAAGTTCAAGGCAGAAAATAAAAGGTTGCAGCTCAAGAGAGAGAGTAGTCTGAGTCACCCACATGGAAGTGATAGTTAAATGATGGGAATGATGGAGCTTTCCTAGGAGAATGTCTAGACTGGAGATGTGAGGTGCTTTGAGAACAAAACCCTGGGGAGCACTGACATGTAAGAATGAAGCCAGGAAAGATGAGTCAATAGGGGAAGCCAGAGAGGAGGCAGAGGATCCTGCGGAGAGTCCAGACTCGCCATGAGGCGGAGCCAGGGCAGGGACAGGAAGAAAAGCACTGGAGGGATTTCAAAAGTGGCCATGCAGGCTGAGGTCAGAGATGGATGTAGGTGAAGTGACATCATCCACATGAGGACCACATGTGGGATGTGAGAAACGGTAAAATAAGGCAGAGCTTAAAACATCTGGAAATTCAAGTTAGAGAGTAAATCCATTTATCTGAGAGGATCCAAAAAGTGGGTTAGGGGAGGTAGCTCAGTTGGTAAAGTGGTTGCTTCACAAGCATGAGAACCTGAGCTCAATTCCCAGTACCTACATAGGTGTTAAGCATGGTGTATAGTGTCAGAAATCCCAACACTGGGGAAGTGAAGGCAGGCAGATCATCCCCTGGCCTCCACATTTATGTACACATACATTCACATGCATGCACACATGTGCCCCCACACATAGGAATATAGAAACACATGTACACACACCATATACATGCAAAAAATAAAAAGATTCATAAAAGGAAGAAATGCTATTTGAGAAAAAACCTAGATGAGAAAACACATCGCTGACTTCCAGAGGCTGGTACCTTGTAGGAAAACATCGCTGACTTCCAGAGGCTGATGTTTAGCAGGAAAACGGCAGCTCTATTTTTTTCCCACAGTGTACAGGACATAGACTTTGTGACCCCAATATGTCTTTTCTCGGGTTTCTATTAGAATTACAGTTGTGCTCCTCCACCTGGGGCAGTCAAGGCCAGAGGGGACTGTGAGCCCAAGATCCAATTTGTATAAACCTGCTTGCCTATATATGGCCTAGACTTCCTGACCATGAAGCTATCAGCCACAGGAGAAGCCATCTTCTTCCAAAAGCCTGTTGTTAGTGGGAAATACTTTTGGCCCCTAGCTGGGCTGAGTCAACAACTTTGGAGTTGACACCAGCTAACAGAAATGAGTAATCCAGGAGATAGCCTCTGGTACATGTGAAGGAGGCATATCTCTCTAAGCTAGACCTCCTGTCCTGCCCTCCCCTCCCCTGATTCACTGGTCCCTGCTGTCCATCACTCTTGCTCCCACAGTCTCTACACTGTTCACCAGCTAGACTGCTGTCTTGGAATGGTGCCATGGCATGTAACTCTCTCAATCTCCCATCCCTTACCAAGAAAAGACACTCACATTTAGTTTTGAGGCTGTCTGGCTCTACAGTTGCTTAACCCTACCCAACATAGCTAGGGACATACCACGGGAGGGCATCAGACCCCAGGGATTCAAGGTCTAGGGGTCAAATGCCTGGTGTTTCACATGAGCTGGTCTTGGTAAAATGGCCTTTGTGTTAATCTCCTTCATTTTGAATCTGATGGGTTTTTTTGTTTGTATTTTTTTTTTAGCAGTAATAGTTTGGGTAGCATAGTCAGCACCTTCAAACACTAGACTCAAACACAGTCTCTAGCCTTGTTTGGGCTATATTATACCAAGTGAACAGGCACAGAGATGCCATGTAGCTACAGGGATGTGATCCTATGTGTGAGGCCTAGGTTTTCCTCCATTGGGCCAACAAAAATGGTGGCCCAAATACTTCAACTAGAACCCAATGCAGATAGAAGCATCTGCAGACTGAAGGTTGGGGAGAGAGGAGCCAATCAGAAACTGTTTTAAAAGTTTTACAACTTAGTACTCTCAGTCAGGGAAGTGCTGGACTTTGGCTCCATCCATTTTCAGTGGATAGACTGATAGATTGATAGATTGTCAAGAGTTGACAAAGTGAGGTGATCAAATGATTTACATCCCTGATTCTCAGGAACCTTCTTTATAAGCTGGACTTTGGCTCCATCCATTTTCAGTGGATAGACTGATAGATTGATAGATTGTCAAGAGTTGACAAAGTGAGGTGATCAAATGATTTACATCCCTGATTCTCAGGAACCTTCTTTATAATATATCCTGACCTTGTGGAGTTGATAGAACAGAACCAAGCAGTGTGTGTGTGTGTGTGTGTGTGTGTGTGTGTGTGTGTGTGCGTGTGTGTGTAATACTTTTCTATAATGTGTTTTCCCAGCCCACCCATCCTCTGGACTCCCACTCTTCTGCCAGTCCCAGTTTCCTTTCTGCTTTTTTTTCTGTTTATTACCATTTCCCTAACCCTACCACTACCCCCTGCCCATCTACCAAAGAGCGCTCTCCCTATGGAAAAAGTAAAAACAGCTTTTCCTGGAAGAGTTCCCTCTACAGTCATTACCTCTGTATAACAAGAGCCCAGACTAATTCTGAATGGCTGTTTGGGGAGTTGAACCAGGTGTCCTGCTTGCAGAGACCGAACATTAGACGTCAGAGGAATGCCAGTTTGTGCTATTTCAAAACACTTTGTTTCAATCCCTGCCAAAGCCTTGGGGCAAACTGCTATAATCTATTTTCAGTCCTGGCTTTTCAGTCAGCTCAGCCTATTTCTTTTATATTTCACTTACATGTCCAAGTGACCATTTCAGTTTTTTAGCTTATTGATCTGGAAAGAATTTTATTAACTATGAACATATTGGGTATTTGGTAGTGATCCTAGCTCTTTCATGATAATAAATTATCAAAGTCCTGAAGATAAAAATGGTATAACTATATATAGTAAGCATGGTGGTTAATGTACATCAGAGATAGATGTTTTCATTATTTTTTAAATTTGTTATTTTTATTTTATGTGTATGAGTGTATTCATTGCATGTGTGTAAGTACACCAGTGTTGTGTAATGCCCATGGAGGTTAAAGGAGGATATAGGATCCCCTGAACTGGAGTTAACTGCCATGTGGATGCTGGGAATCAAAACGGGGTCCTCTGCAAGAGCAGCCAATGACTGTTAACCACTGAGCCTTCTCTGCAGCCCCAGAGATATACGTTTGTAGATTAAACAATTAGAGGACAGTGAGTCAAACTAGAAAAATGCATTGCACTGTATTTGAAGCAGAACCCTGACACATCTGACAAAAACATTTCATAACGTAGTAGGACACTTCTGACACTGTCACACTGCTGTCCTTTCCCGTCGCTTGTGATCTTTATTTTTTTGGAGATACCACATTGGCAAAGAAGGACATCACCAAAGAGGCAGTACGGGAATTGTTAACTACCAGAGACAGACTCCAAAGAGATGAACACAATGAATTCATTCACAAATATTTTCTGAAGATTTACCATAGGTGAGGTGTTATCCCAGTGCTGAGTTTGCAAAGTAAACATTTGTGTGTGTGTGTGTGTGTGTGTGTGTGTGTGTGTGTTTCAAAATGTTCTGTAACACCACGTTTGATGTTACACACCTTTAATATCAGCACTCTGGAGGCAGAGGCAGGTGGGATCTCTGAGATTGAGGTCAGCCTGGTCTACATAGTGAGTTCCAGGCTAGGTGGGGCTATAGGGAAACTGTATCTAAAATCCAAGAAAAAAAAATGTGGAATTAAATTCCAAGAGTTGACAAAGTGAGGTGAACAAATGATTTACATCCCTGATTCTCAGGAACCTTCTTTATAAGTTATCCTGACCTTGTGGAGCTGATAGAACAGAACGAAGCAGTGTGTATGTGTGTGTGTGTGTGTGTGTGTGTGTGTGTGTGTGTGTGTGTGTGAATTGCTGCTGGAAACACAAAATGGCACAGCTGCTCTGGAAAAGCTTTGTGATTCTTCAGAAAGTTAAAACCACCACATGACCCAGCTCTACTGCCCCTGTTTATATCCTGAAGAGAACTGACAGCACTCAGACACATGGAAATGTGTGCTCACCTTTCCAGCGTTCACAGCAGTCATAGCAGCCAAAGGTTAAAGCTGCTGAATGGCTCTCCGTGAATGAATAATAAACAACATGTTGCAGAGAGACGCAGTGAAGTCTTATTCAGCCTTGAAGAAGAATAAAGCTCTGATATGTGCTACAACACAGTGTGCTTCCAAACTCATGGTAAGCGCAAGAAGTCAGACACTAAAGGCCACATACGGTTCCATTTCTGTGAAATACCCAGAATGGGTCCATAGGGGCAGAAAGCAGTTGGTGATTGCATGTACCTTGGAAAGGGGAATAATGTTTATCAGGCTTTTTCCTTTCAGGGTGTTAACATTTTTCTTTAAACTAGAAAAAGGCGGGACTTGTACACTATTATGAACATTCAAGCAACTGAAATGTCCTTTGAAAATGGTTAATGTTTATGAAGTTCACCCTACTTAGAGAATTGAAATAGAATATATGGAAATAAGCTTGTGTATGTGAATACTCTTTATATTTTTAGGGACCTTCTCAGGTTTCCCCACGTGTCTGGAAGCTTCCTGGGAAACACTGTGAAGAGAGGTCAGGGGTTCTGAAATGTCTTGCAAACCTACTTACTTATTCACTTACTTAAAACTTACAGAAGCTGCATATATATTTGTGGCATAAGGTATTTGGATATATGGCTATCTGTATACATTGTGGACTAGATAAAACAAGCCAATACATTAATATATTATTTCATTTTTTGAGGCAGTAAAAACACTTCAAATGTACTGTTTCAGGTATTTTTTTGCATGTGTTTGTGTATGGTATATGAGTGTGTGTATATATATATACATATACATATATATGTTTATCTATCTATCATCTATTTATCTGTATCTGCATGTGCGTTGTTCTGCTGCACATGTGTGTGCATGCATGTGGAGGCCAGAGGTTGACTTTAGACATCTGCCCTGATCGATTTCCACCTTATGCCTTGAAGCACAATCTCTCACTTGAAAACAGAGCTTGCTGGTTGGGTGGTCTAGCTATCCAGCTTGCTCTGTGGACCCCCTGTCCCCACCTCCTGAGCACCAGGATTACAGGTGAACTGCCATGCCTACCCAGCATTTACCTATTTAGCCATCTCCCTGGTCCTTGTTTCAGTGTTTTAAGTATAGAATATAGTGTTATTAGTCACCATAACTTACTCCTGCCTAGCAGACGTTTTGTATATACTGACCAATGTGTTCCCAATCCTCCTTCTTTTAGACTCTGATAGCTGATAGTTCCATGCATATTCTGCCTTCTTTTTTGACTCTTCAAATAAATGTGAGCATGTAGTATTTGTCTTTTCACACCTGGCTTATTTTACCTAACGATGTTCTCCAAGATACCCATTTTGTTATAAATGACGGTTTTCTTTTAAGGCTAGATAGAAATCTATTATGTGTATGTACAAGCGTGTATACCGCATGGTCTTCATCTGTTGATGGACATGGAGGTCAATTTTATATTTTGATAATTGTGAATAATACTGCAATGAACACGAGTGTATAGATATTTGACACATTGGGCATGTTGGTTTCATATCTACTCATAATTCTTTGACAGAGAGAGAGGGAGAGAGAGAGAAACAGAGAACTTTTCTGTGAATAGACTCTCTACCCACAGCTTCTTCTCACATCTCATTGGTGAGAACTGGGTCATGTGCTCAACCATAAACAAATCATGCCAGCACAATAGGATGATGAGTGTTCTTAGGCCGATCAGTCCTTCTTGGAGCTGGAGGTGAGGTCCATTCCTGGAGACCACAACTCTGGGGTGTGTGTGTAGGTGTGTTTATGTGTTACATATTAGAAGACAAAAAAGATAAGATAATCTTAGGATAAAATAGAGTCACAAGTAGGTCTTCTTGGCAATTCCAGAGAGCTGCTTGAAGAGATGGCAGCCTGGCAGGTAGAGATGAAGCAATACCCGTGGCCAAGCACGTGTGTGTCAAAGATGACACAGTTTAGGCTTTAGGAAAATCCAGACTATCCCCAGAAAGATTCAGAGATACTTTACTACTCCAAAGAACATTCCAGAAAGAGATATGAAACCTCTACAAAACATTGATCATACAATAAAGTGACTGCTTTAAAAAACACTTTACTTTGGAAGCAGGTTCCCAGAGGGGATTAGAGTAAAAAGAGTCGAGATGAGGGTGGACACCGATGTACAGGAGAGACCCGTGGTGAGAAGGTTCTAGATCTGAATGTGAGTCTCACTTCCAGCCCTTCTTCTCAGGGGACCCCTGGAGGTTTGGATTTACTGGGGATTAACTGGGCTCTCTCTGAGCTTTGTTGTCTTCATCTGTGAAATGAGGACAATGATTTCCTCCTCAAATGGGCATTAAGAGAATTATCCTCAAGAGGGAAAAAAACACAAAACTCTCTAACACATGGTAGGTTCAGAAAGCACTGACTAAATTCTTTCGGCTGTTACCCCAAACACACTTGACTAGCACGTAAATTCTCCTTTATGGTAAGCATTGTATAACGTATCCTAGTATACCAAAGGGTTTCAAGACACATAAGTATCTTGAAGGAATGAAGAAATAAATGAATGGATGATTGAATGACTGAAGCATCCAAAGACCTTCCTGCCTTCATGTCCAGTGTAATAAAAGCAGACGTTCTTGCTGCCCAGGAAGCTCCTCAAAATCCCCATGTGAAGCAAACATCACTGGTTCTCAGCCCATTAGTCTCCTGCCGTCCTTAGGTATCACTAACTCATAACAGTAGGATCAGTTCAAAACACTCTTAAGTGAATTCATTTCTTGGTTCCTTACTTCCGGGACCAGTTGTATAATTTTGGAAGCCCATTGCAAAATCATAGACGTATAGGTGATAGGAAAATTAAAGTAAGTTGCCCAAGTTGACAAAAAGACTAATGAGAGGGAGGAGGGACTAAATGGGGGAAGGTAACAGGGTTTGGGGGCAGGGACAGTCTTAAAGTGCATTATATACTTGCATGAATTAAATGCATAATATAAAGATTTTTAAAAAATCTTTAGTTGTTTTCTTTAAAACAATTAAGCATCTTAGTTGTTTCTTTAAAACAACTAAGTTGATTTCTTTAAAATCTTTAGTTGTTTAATCTAAAAAAGAATGGAGATTATTTAAATGCTGACAAGAGAGTATTACTTATCAACATCAGCATGAGTCCTTTGTGCTGACCAGGTTACACACTCATGAAACTGGCCCCTCTTGTCAGCTACATGGGGATAATTCTTTAGCAGGACACATGAGGCCCTTCCCAATGTGATCCCAGCCTCTTTCCCAAGCTCCAGATAGAATGAACATCTTACGGTGTCTTTGATTTTCCACTCCGAGACCTTTGTACCCTCAAGGCAGTGAATGCCCGTCACGATACCCAAACCCACCCTGCCCCTTCCAGCTCTTACCCCAAACCCCATCCCATACACCTTAGGCAGACCCAGGCTCCCTAGGGTTCCCAAATAGCATTTGTCTTACGGCATTTAATTCATACTTTTGTACCCTGGAGTCTTCCTACAAAGGGGTCCTGGAGTTTGGGGATTGTGCCTTACCTCCTATGTCCCTAGTCTACTATCTGGATAGAAGTTGTTCATAACTGAACATAAGGACCACCACATGCTTGGCGTGCAGTGATCTATTCATGTCCAGGCATGACCTTGGTGGGACATCTGAGCCTTTCACCCATCTGTCCAGGTCTGGGCTTTGATTCCTCATCTTGCTTTTGACTCATTCGTGGCCTCCTAGCATCTAACAGGTTTCTTCCTGTCCCGTGTTCACTGAATGGATGACACTGGCTTTCAGACCTCAGCCGTCAGCAGTCACAGTACCCTACTTTGAGCTGCTCTAAGGGTAGAGTCCAAGACAAAAGATGTAACCCATCTTTTGGGAGTTGGCTCCAGAAAGCACTAGCAGGAGGTAGGGAAGTAGAGGGTGGAAATCTAGGAAGAAATTCCTCAATGACTAGGTTTAAGTAGGGACAAACAGGACTCCAGCCTGCTGGGGAGGGCTTTGAAAAAATTTTCACAGATATAAGACTAACTGATGCCCTCAGTGGTTAACAAATCTCGGGGGGGGGGCGTTTATTCATAATTGCTGCCTCTCACTCTGGGAACTCCCAGGCACTTCTAGTCCATTCTATAAGCCAGGGGTTGGGGGAGGTGTCTACCTCCATGGTCAGAGAATGCAGAAAAATGTCCACATGGCTGCAGACAGCCTCTGAGACAGACACAGGGAAATGGGTGGTCACCTATACCTGTTAGAAGGCGAGCTGGTGGCTAATAATCCTCAGCAGACATGTCCTGACTGATTGGGACATCAAGCTGGTGCATCAGGGACTGTAGTGATTTCTCAGAGCTACACTAACTAAACATCACACACTGGGTGATTCATTGCCTCACAGTTCTGAGTCTAGAAGTCCGAGTCCAAGGTGTCAGTAGGGCCAGGCTCCCTCTGAAGCATTTGTCTATGTTCTCTTTCCTTCTGGTGGTGGCCCCTCTCAGCTTCTGGCAGCCTTGGGCCCTGCTTGGTTTGGAGGCAGCATCTTCCTCCCTGTGTGCCTCCACATCATCTTTCCTCCATGGGTTCACATACATGCCTCTTTTTATAAGGCATTAATCAAATTGGACTAGGGCCTGCACTGATGAACATATATTAATTTGAATACCTCTTTAAAAGCAATGTCCCAGGGCTAGGGAGATGGTTCAGCCCCCCTGGCTGCACCGGCTGCTCTTCCAGAGCACCTGAGTGGAAGAGGAATGGAATGGGATTTCTAAGGTGAAGACTGAAGTTCATGGGGGGTACCAGGCAAAGGAGAAAATCCACAGGGGAGTCTTTGTCAAAACCCAAATAATTAAAGCCTTCAAACATAGGACCCAGGGATATAGCTAAAAGGAATTCAGTAATTTCACCTGCAGAAAAGCAGAGGTGTGGCTTTTATAGCTCCCCCGCATTTGAAAAGCATCCAGAGGCACGCCTGTTCCCGCTGTGGAGACAGCTCTGGGAAAGAGGCCTAAACTGAAGTGGGGACTGGGGCGGGATGAACTCAAGAATGTTCTGGAGTTCTCCTCATGCCACAGGCCCTCCAGGGCGAGCTGGCTGGCAGCGAGGACTTCCAACCAGGCACATGGTGGCCAAGGCAGACTTGCTGTGCTTGCTTGGTCTCATGTGCCTCTCACTACGCTCCTCTGGAACAAGGATGACCACATTGTGCAACAGGCAGCTACACTATCAGGCTAGAAAATGCTTCACGTTCACGAGTCCAGGTGTCCCTAACATCAGCAGAACGGATAACTGGGGCCAGATAATTTTTCTGGGGGAAGTGTACCGTGAAGTGTTGGATATTTGGCAAAAATTCTTGTCCTGACCCAGTAAATGCCCATGGCAACTCCCATACCTCCAACCACGGCCAAATGCCCCCTGGAGGCAAAAAGCACCCCTAGTTGAGAATCACTAAATACCCAACAGCAGTTTGCTTTCATCATTATTGTTATTTTTTTTTTTAAAAAAAAAAAAACCTTGGGACATGAGAAGGGTTATTGTTAATTGTTTAATCTTTAAGAAAGAAACAAAGGTGATCACTTACTTCCAAGAGCTCACAGACCACTGGGAAATGGGCCTGTGTTCTCCCCAGAGCATACCTGTGGCTATTACATGTGTCATTGGATAGAACACTTAAGCCATCACAGTATTAGGGAGAGAAAGTTTCACAAAGGTCACCTAAGCCCCGGCGTTAAAGGAAGAACACAGCTTCTTTGCTAGATATTCACATTTATGGTAACCTATCAAACTTTTGAGTTGTTGGCAGGTTCTCAAGCATAGATTGGCCTCAAACTCTACCTGTAGCCAAGAATGACCTTGAACTTCTGATCTTCTGGTCTCTGCCTCCCAGATACTGGGAATAAAGGCATGAGCCACCATGCTCAATTTTATGTGGAGCTGGGCATTGAACCTAAGCAAGCACTCTACCAACCGAGCTATATCTGTAACCCCAAATATCTTCTTTAGTCTAGAAAAAGGGTCAGTCGATTATGAACCACAGGTCAAATTGAACTTGGTTACTTGATTTTATAAAGAAAGTTTCTATTGGAAAGTTTTATGGTCATTCATTACATATCTCCCAAACCTGATTCTGGGTTGTATGAACAGTGTAGAAGAGTTGCTAGAGTCCATTTGACTGCAAAGTCTAAAATACTATCTAACCTTTAACAGAATAAACTTGCTAGGTCTAGGTTGTGGAGTTCTGAAGGACAGGGGTCCTTCCAGAAGATCTCTATATAGCATTGCTGTAAGCTCTTTTTGTTCTAGTTAAGGTGGCCTTCTGTGCACCATGCACTATGATTATGTATGCCCAGTTTCCTCTATGCAGTGAGCATGAAAAATTTGTTTCTGTCCTCATATTAGCAAATAGACTTTGTCAAGAATCACATAACAGATAGGAGAGTGCTGGGTTCACATTCCCACTTTCCTGACTTTGATATCATTAAATGCCATGGACATTTCTTCATCTATCAAAACAAGCAAACCGAGTAACCCACCTTTTCTCAACGGATAAGCTTTCCTCTGAATTGTTAGGGATACGATGCAAAATGGCAGCTAGGTGCCACGTCCCAGTAGTGTGACTAAGCACTAGGTGAGGGTTCTGCTCTGCCTCCCATTAGCACAGCTTTGGGGCCAGCTGTACACCATAAGCACCTCACAGCTGACTCCTTTTACATCATTTGTAGCTGCCTTCAGTAGAAGCTTCCTGCCCCACCTCAAAGCTCAGTGGCAAGACCAGGGAACAAATAAAACTCAAGCTTAGAGTTAAAAGAGGCACGGGAACAGAAACGAATAAATCTGCTCCGTGAAGGGTTTAGAGATCCAGGAGGCCACATGAAAGACCTTCCCTAAATCAACTCAGGATGGGGCCGCCTGGGTGGTGGAAGAACTCAACATGCCCCAGACATCTGACGTTTCCCTCTCTCTGCCCCAGCTTGGGGAGCGATACAATGGAAGTAGAGCTACTGGAAACTGTACAGGTCAGTTTCAAACAAATGAGTACAGGGACGCTATGGCCCCCTCTCCTTATCTGTCTTCCCAGGGGATGTGCAGTAAGGTACTTTGAAGGGTACATATATATCACTAGGTAGCAGAACACAGGGACAAACATCAGAGCTCGCTAGGAACAATTAATGGATTAATGGCTAACTGCCGCAGCGCATTGTACCTGGAGTATTTCACAGCATTATGGCAACCCATCAATCATCTTACATTAGGTGTTGATATTTATCCATTGTACAGCTAAGGTGAGGAGGCTTAAGGAACTTAAAGAACTCACTGAGAGTTATGCAAAGCTCTTCAGACTGCTACCCACCTCATACTCACATCCTCAATGAGAGGAGAACTCTCAGTGGAGGGCGCTTCCTGCCAGGGAGCAGGGAGGCATGCTAATATGGCTCTGCCATGTGTGGCTTCCAGGTCTCTGCCCTTTCTAAACTCATACAGATGGTCTGCAGGTGTGTCAGATCCTCAGGCAACACAGACCCACATGGAGTGGGCATATGAAATCAATCAGCACAGTGAAAGAAGGAAATGGTTTAGGCCTCCCCTGTATCCGACATGTGGAAGGTACGTGAGCAGCAGAGGAAAAGAGGTGTGAAAGTCCTCAGTGCCCCAGGCTGGGGGCAGCAGCTTGAGCCCACGTGCCTCCCCCTACCTCAGGGATGGCTGCTGCGGGAGGGGTCATGCAGGGTCCATTCCCGGGTGCAGTGGGAAGTGTAATCAGGGAATGTGTCCTCCTCACACTCACCCCAGCTACAGCTGCCTCTCTGCAGTCAGGACCCCCAGAAAACCAGAGAGAAAGCTTACGTTCAGTGCCCACTTAGAGAAAAGTCACGATTCAAAATTGTTTGCCACTTAAAGCCCTGGAACCAAGTTTCTCTATCTGGTCTACCCAGCAGCTGGTCCACCCAGCATCAAACCACACCACGGTGGAATGTCACCTCTGGAGGCAGGATGCTATGGAGAATCAGATGCCAAGCTCCAAGGGGAGTTGCTGGGAACCATTCACCTTGTTTGCCAGGACCATGTTGTACAGTGAGACGGGAATGAACAAAGACTGGAAGTGGTGAGGGTTCTAACTGTTAGGACTTACCGTGGGAGGGAGGGACTCGAAGGCAGGAACAGTTTTTCCTCTGGTGGTATTTTGGGACTCCTGCTTTTACCTCTTCCCTGAGGATTATTATTTGTCCCAAAGATGAAACAGTCTCTTCTCTTGAATAGGATGACTCCAAACCTCTCATCTCTATTCATGACCCGAAATCACCTTGTTTGGTGTCACATTTGTGCCATCAGCTCAGACACAAATTCCCCTCCCTGCCCGCCTTGCTGTGTTTCCTCCAGGACTGGGTTGTGTGGGTCTCCTCTTCTATCACGCATTCAATCCTCTGTCACTTTCTCCTGAGAGACTTCGGGACAATGGCAGTACTCCTTCCCACTTGCCCTTCCAAACCTAGATCTTGCCAGTTCTCACCTGTTCTATCATTCTTGAGAAGCTTCCTAAGTTTAGGAGTCAGGAAAAAGTTACTTTCATTAAATCCTCCCCAAATCCAATAACTTAGTAGCTGTATATCCACCTCTGGGAGCCTAACTGCTATGTATGGTAAGTACCAACAGATCTTAGCAAGGATTTCTATTGTTGAACTATTACTCTTGGTTTATGCTACGAAATATCTAACAAGGGACCTAGAGCCTGTCTTGCCCGTCAGCCCCACAGGTAAGAAGTGAAGGAGGAATCTTTTGAGCTTGTGTGTAGCGTCACCATGGGCAATGTGCCCCTGAAAGGGTCCGAGAACATGGGGAGACCTGACTTCACAAGATGTTTTCTACATTGTGTTTCTCTGCATCTGTAGATGGCCCGTGTATCACAGAGACATCATACTTTTACCCAAGGACATCTCCAGTGGCGCTATGCAACTTGTTCCCATGTTGCAGCTTGCCAGCATGGAGCTCTCTTTACACTACAAGAGCTTTTCATTACAGATTACAATACCCCCCCCCTTCAGCTTTTCTTTGACAGGTTCCTGAAGTTGAAAGCCAACAAAAGTTCACTGATTGCAATGGAATGTACCAGCTCACACTGTGAGAGGTCACTCGCAGAGTGGCATCCTGTGGCGCACATACAAAGTTAGCTTAGTCGGGAGCATGTGTGGTGTGATTCACGTTGGACTTGAATTGAGTACTGTGCACCACAGCTTAGCAGCCCTTCCCATTAGTCTGCCATACCCCATGTCCAGTGGGCAATGCCAACAGAGGCCAAGAATCCCAGGGAGTATAGAAGCATCTCTAGGCTCAGCCTGCTGTGAGTCATGTCTGACCCATGTTGGTACACACTCAGTGCCCAATTACAAGTCCATGCCGGAGCCAAGTACAACTTCAATTGCAAAATGAAGGCCAAACAGGGGAAGCATCAAGTACTTGTCTTAAATTAACCAAACTTGTCCAAACAGCTCAGGAAATCTCAGAGAGGTATGTCCAGCTTTGGCCAATGGTAGAGAAAACAGAGAAAGGACTAATGGAATGAACAGTTTTGAAAGGCAAGTTATGAGTTTCATAGTTACGTGAGTTCTGGGTTCTAAATTTCTTAAGATCTCTCCATTCATGGCTTCTTTTTACTTGAGAAATGTTTATGTCTACTCTTATATATGGGTGTGTAAAGTAGAAATACAAATCAAATATTTAGCCAGGCATGGTGGTGCAGACCTATAACCCCAGAACTCGGTGGGGGAAGGCAAGAGGATCGGGTGGTTTAAGGCTAGCCTTAGCTACATAGTGAGTTGCAGGTCAATCTGGGCTGTATGAGACCCTATCTCCTTGGCAAATTATGGCTGTTGGGAGGGGAACAGACAGTGTTTTACAGAAATGGGACTCTTGGTGGGCCCAGTGAATGGATCCACACTAAATGACATTTGGGGATACAAATCAGACTCTGTAGGCCATGTTTCCATATATAAAATATTTATATAAAAATATGTGTGTGTATGTAAGAGAGAGACACACACACACACACACACAGAGAGAGAGAGAGAGAGAGAGAGAATACATTAAATGGGGGAGGTACAGAAAGGGGAGTGAATCTAAATACCCTCAAACTATATTCTATGAAAATCACAAAAATTCAATAAAAAATTTTTAAAAACAAACCAAAAAAGAACTAAAAACCAACAACAAATTAAGCATTTACTGATAACAAATAATAAATTACCTTAAAAATTCTTTGGTATACATATAATTCTACTGTTTATCAAAGATAAAAGCCAATTTGTGCATTAATGAAATGGATGGGCTTGTTTATTTTTACATAAAGAATTAAATCTTGACTGAATGCATGATATGGAAAGATACCGAGTATTTTAGTGTCTTTCCAGAACTGACAGTTTGATTTAATAATTGTCAGCACTGAGAACATGTGTCACATAAATATGTACTGCAAAGTAGCAAAAGTATGTTTAGAGCCATTTCAGAAATGTTGGAAATCCTGTCCTAATCCCAAGCCAAAATCCGTTTAGCAACATTTTTAATGGAACTCGAGTCAGCCTTTTGTAAGATCGAGCACTCTAACACAGCACATCCAACAGCATCTAATTTGACACGTGCTCAGAAATATCACAGGAGAAGAGCAAAAGCTTCATCTTTCTGTGACAGAACCATTCTGTTTCCCTGAGAACAGGAAGTCTTGTAGATATTGCAGTAAAAGAAAATACTGCAACTCGTAACATACAATAGTCTGGAATCTGAGCCCCGGTGTTCTGGGCAGTGTTCATTAGTCCTGTGTGGCGTGACTCGAGTGCATGCTGCATGTTCAGACCTCAGGCCTCAGTGACGTCACATGATACAACATGAGCTAGTGTTCCCAGGGGCACTCAGGATTCATTATGAATTTGCTTTTGAGTTAACTGTTGACTGTGCCACATTCAGACACTTTTAACTGTTGCCAACATTTTCATGACCCCCTCATTCAGATATGTGGTCCCATCAGGGCTTGTGACCCACATTTAGACTATTTCTTATTTATTTATTTATTTATTTATTTACTTATTTATTTATTATTTGTATTTTTATGAGTATGAGTATTTTGCCTGCCTGTATATAAGCATACCACATGTGTGCACTGCCCACAGAGGCTAGACGAGGGCAATAGGTCCCCTGGAACTGGAGGTATGGACAGTTGTTAGCCATTATCTGAATGCTGAGAACTAAACACAAGTCCTCTGCAAGAGCTGCCAGTGTTCTTAACCACTGAGCCATCTCTTCAGTCCCATGACTCACATTTTAAGAAGCTGGACTCTAGGTAGCAACAGATGACTTGACCCCAAATTCCAAGAGCAGTATATCAGTAAACCTGCAATGATTTTCTCTGTGAAACAACATTCCATGAATGGTTAGAAGTAAGAGGAAGAAATGATTAAGTAGGTGGGGATTGGCTGGAAGATGCATGAAAGAAGTGTGCTAACAGACTGGTTCTATAACTTGATGGATATGAACCACAAACACACACCTACATCTTGTTCAGACTTTCAGTATGGAATATATTACATTTATGCATTTCACTGTGGTCATTCCCCGCCCCCCCAACCAGTATATAAATACTGGACTCCCGTGAATATTTGTTAATGATGAGTACATGGAATTATCTGCAAATCAAGTCTACTGATACATACAACTTGCTTCAAAAATGCAACAAAGATAAGAGTGATAGGCAGATAGAAGGATTCATAGGTAGAACTATAACACAACAAATAATGGTAACTATTGATTATAGATTCTAGGCAGCAGCATGGTATTTTCTTTATAATCTTTTCCAATTTGGATATTTTTGAAATTCTTTACTTGAAAAATGTTGGGGCTAAAAACTGGAAAGGGAAATTCTAAAGCTTTTCATAGGGTTGAGAATATTTAAGAAGAAATACCACCAAACTGAAAAAATGATCAAAATATAATTTTCAGAAATTAGGATGCCTTAAAGGCATAGGATACAGATAACCCAAAATAAAACCAGCCCAAACATATCTGTTCAGAGATTGGTCCCTTGGAAAACAAACAGTTGTTCATGTGGAAGAACTAGGACAGTTACAAGCTGGAAGTAAGTGCATAAATGTCTACAAAAACACTTTGGGGCTTGAGAGCATTGTAATCCCCACCCATGGCTGACTAACCTCAATGCCCTGTGTTGGACAGCTTCCGTTGTCAACTTGACACACCTGGGAAGGAGGAGCCTCAATTGAGGCAATGTCTCTATCAGATCGGTCTGTGGGAATGTCTGTGAGGCATTTTCTTGACTGTTGAGTGTTATGCGAGGGCACAGCCCATTGTAGCGAGTGTCCCCCCTGAGTGGGTGGTCCTGGGAAAGCAGGCTGAGCACTTGCCAGAGGAGCAGGCCAATAAGTAGCATTCCTCTATGGTCTGTGCTTCAGCTCCTGTCTCCAGGTTCCCACTCTGAGTTCCTGCCTTGGCTTCCCTTGATGATGGACTGTGAACTGTAAATCAAATAAACCCTTTCCTCCCCAAGTTGATTTTAGTCAGAGTGTTTTATCACAACAATAGAAAGCTAACTAGGATATGCTCCTACCTCCAACTCCATGAGTTCACAGAGGTCAGAGGTGGTCTAATGTGATGTATTCTTGGGGCATCAGCATCTGTTGGGAACTCTGCACCATGTAATACGGGGAAATTCCTCATATTTGTAGCTTTGTGAAGTAAAAATTCTGAGCTCTTCAGGTCTCGTCTTTTGCATATAATCGATAATTTGGAAGGTCCACATTAAAAAAATAGAACATTATATTATGTTTTGAAGCTTTATTGAAATACAGTTGAGAGGCATTTAATGGGTACAATATGGCACTTTGACCTATGTGACATTGCAAAGTGATCGCCACAATCAAGATGCCGGGGTTAATGTAGATCATCAACTTGACAGGATCTAGAACCACCTAGGAGACAAACCTCTGGGAATGTCTGTGAGGAAGCTTCTAGACTGGGAAAACAGAGGTGGGATGACCCACCCTGGTTGTGGTAACACCATCCTATAGTCTGGGGTCCTAGACTGGAAGAAAAGGAGAAAGCGAGCTGAGCACAAGCAGTCATCTCTCTCTGCTTCCTGACTGTGTACAGGATGTGACCAGCTGCCCATGTTCCTGCCACCACGACTGCCTACAGTATGGATTGTATGCCCTCAAATTGTGAGCCAAAATAAACAGTTCTCATATTGCTTTTGTCAAGTATTTTGTCACAGCAATGAGAAAATAAACTAGCGTAGGAAGTAATTAACATATCCACCACCTCAGAAACTTAACCTTCAGGTGTATTTGTGTGTGCTGACAAGATCTACATGTACTCTTTTGTATATCTTAGGTATGTGATTAACTAAATTTATTATGCCATACTTGGAACCTATTTATCTTAGGACAGAAAATTTGTACATTTGACAAACATCCTCCCAAGGGCCACATGTGGACTCTGATTTTGGAGTATCAATGGTACTAGTCTATTAACATGTGACTTTTCCCCCCTTTTTATTATTTTTATTTTATATGTAGAAGTATATCATCTGCATGTGTGTAAGTGCACCTGTGTCATGCAATGCCCATAGAGGTCAGAAGAGGGTGTTGGGTGCCCTGAAACTGGAGTTATAGATGGTTGTTAGCTGCCATGTGGGTGCTGGGACTCGAACCTGGGTCCTCTGCAAGAGCAGCCAACCGTGCTCTCAACCATTGAGCCATCTCTCCAGTCCCAACATACAACTTTCTTAACAGAGGGATGTGTTATACAGAGTGCTCTGAACAAAGTAGATGTTTAATAGTGTTTTGCTAAAGGACATCTGCTTGAGTGAAAGGGAGACTTGTTGGAGCTCCCTTGGTAAATAGAAGGAAGAACTGGAATCAGAATGCCTGTCAGCGATATAAGGATGGGCATTAAACCGGAGCTGGAGGAGTCAGCTTTGGAATCACAAGGCTGCTCCTCTGTCTAGTGGGTGTGTGACCTTCACACAAATGCCAGCCCTGTCTCAGCCTCAGTTTTTCCCCTGTCCAAAGCAAGTCTAACAGCAGCACTATCCTTCAGGGTCATGGTGAGAATTACAGATTGAAAAATATGCAAAGCTAGAAAACGGAGGAAAATGAATGGAAAAGCTTTCAGTGTAACCGTAGGCTGTTGGGCTGCCGTACAACTGAACGGAGTGAGGCATCAGTTGCCATGGGGTGGAAGGTCATCATTGCTGGGGCCTAAGAAAGCAACAGAGGAGGATGTCGGTATGGGAAGACCGGAATGGAGCCACAGCATCTAGACATTTCTTGAGAGCAATCTTGAGAGAGGTGTTTGAGGAGGATGTATCTCAGACCTGGTGGGGGGCAGTCAATGAACAAAACCATGAACTCGCTGTGATTCCCATGGGATATTTGGGACACTCAGGTAGCCTGGGGGAAAGGTCTTCACCATCAAGTCATGATCTACATAACATCAACCCTGATTGTGAAAGAAAATATTTTGTATTTCCTTCATTATTGTTTCTTATATCTATGATTCTGGTTAGAGAATCAGGTGGGAAGTGAGATGGACCTCTCTGCTGGCCTGAAGGAAGGCATTTCAGGAAAGACAGAGCTAACTCTGACCTTTGAGGAGGGGCATGGAGACTCCACGATCCGGTTGGCTTCCACGGGAGCTGCAGCGCGCTCTGCAGTCCAGTCTGTATAGCTGCGTCTCAGGAGGGTCAAATTTAGACCCATCCTACTAACTCATTCTATGTAGAAAGGCCAATTTTATTTGTGGTACTGGGGAATGGAACCTAGGACCAGATGTTTATCTGTCTTTCTTTTCACTTTACACAATGTCTTTTATTTTTAGTAATACTTGACAACTTCGTTGAGACTTTCATACAATGGATTTTGATCATATTTATTCCCTCCTTCAATTCCTCTCAGATCTACCTCAACCTCCTTCAACAACCTCCTTACCCACCCACCCAACCTCAACTTCATGTCCCTTTTTTAATTTTAAGTCCATAGAGTCAGCTAGATGTGGTGGCACATGCCTTTAACCCCAGCACTTGAACTCAGAAGGCAAATCTCTGTGAGGATCGAGGGCAGCCTGGTCTATATAAGGAGTTCCAGGTTAGCTGGGGCTACCAGGAGACCCTACCTCAAAAAGAAAAGAGCCAACAAAAACAGGCATGGTGGAAGACCACAAAGTAACAGAATTTTTCAGACAGCTGGGAACTTGCTCATATGAACTTAAAGCAATCATGACAGGATATAGAAGATCTATGCAAGCTCAAACTAGACAAAAACCCAGCATAGAAGTGGGGAAATGGGTCAGAAGCCCCAACCTTAGAAACTATGGCAACTGATCACTGCTGGGTGAGGGAGAGTTGGTCTTCTTTAATGGAGTAATGCTAGGCAGGTTGACTAGGCTCCAGTGGATGGACTCACACCAGGGGACACCTGTGGGTACAAACTTGACTCAATAGATCTTAACATATGACAGAATGCATGAAATCCAGATGGGGCATGGGCTATGGAGTGCAGACAGGGGAAGAGGTCTAAATATGATCAAGATGTATTGTATGAAATTTGGAAAATATCAATAAAAAGAAGAGAAAGAAGTTAGAATCTATCTATGAGACAGAACATGTAATATTTGTCTTTCTGAGATATCTTGCTTAATATAATATTTTCTGGATCCTGTGAATTTTATAACTTCAATTTTCTTTACAGCAAAATAAAATTCAATTGCTTATATGTAAAAAACTAAAAATCGAACCAAACCCACACACACACACACACACACACACACACACACACACACACACACACAGCCCACATAGTCAAATTTATGTTGCCCAAATACTCTTGGGTTGTAGTCTTTATTTATTTAGTTATCTTTTGAATCAAGGTCCTACTAAGTGGTCTGGGCTAGCCTTGAACTCAATCTGTATCCCAGGCAAGCCTTAAATTTGTGACCCCCTCACTTCAACCTTCTTCCTGTACCACCAGCTCTGTCTAAAAGACGAAATCTTCCACTCGATTACTAGATAGATCAGATGGTACTTACTAGATGCATGGTGAAGTGACTTCCTTAAGAAATGGAAAAGAAGTGTTTATTGCACTAGTGACATATTGTAAACATGCACATGACGCATAACAAAATCAGCCTATAACATCTTCCCAGGCTTGCATGAAGGAAAACACTTCTCATGGGGACTCCTGCTGAGGAGGGACAGGACAACCTCATGAATGGGAGATGATAATACCTGTGACCAGTTAATGGGATGATGGCTGGAGGTTAAAGAAAACAAGTTAACAGCAGTTTCCCACTGCGATTTTACATATTGACTAAAGTATGTGTTGGAGATTGCACTTACTTTTCCTTCTATAAAGCAAACAGAAGGAAATGGTCTTTCATCTTTCCCAAATTGTCAAAGCCTTTGGACATTTCACTCGAAGATGCTTCAAACTCAAGTTGTTTATGCTGATATACTTCTAAGTCATGGACTATTATTTTTCCCAATAGCACAGGGATTTTTTTTCACTATTGGTCAAAGACTCTTGTGAGAGATGGAGGAATTTTATTGGCCTCCGAACCTTATAAAAAAGAACTGCTTTCCTCACTCCAACACTGTTCCATCTGGAAGAACAAGTTCTAACATTGGTGGAAATTTTGTCTTCTTGTCAGTCTTTCAAATCTGTGGAAAAATTCTATATATTTTTATTGAAGTGTTAAAAGGAAATACTTGTCATGTAAGCCAAAAGGAAAATTCATACTTTTTTTTGACCCATAATAAGCAGACATAAGCATGTAAGAACACTCAAATGTGGATAAAGGCGTCCCATTACAACTTAGAATCTCTCATTAATTTTCTCTTAATTCAAATCACAAATATCAAGGAATTTCAGTTTTTTATAAAATATGTTCTAAACTAGGGGTAAGTGATAATCCTCAGTTTAAGAATGTAGGTTTATTAGAACAGTAGGAGAAAGGTGTTACTAAGGGAGAAATATGCAAAAAGGAGGTAGTTAAAGGAGAAGGGGAAGGGGGAGGAGAGTTATACAAAGAGCTATGGGAATAAAGGGGGAAATTCTCCCAATACACAGTTAAAAAAAACCAAAAACTTAAGCACGGAAGGAACCCTACAGGGATAGAAGAAAGCCCTATCATAAACTATACTGGTATTAAATGAAAATCCCAGGGCCAGAGGTGGGTTGCCCCACTGTGAGCTGTTGGCCAGAGGGGCCATAGAGGTCTCCAAAACAATAAAGGCCATTACCACTGATGTTGGTTGTATACCAGAAGTGGATGGTAAAACCCGGTTGCTGAAGATACTGCATGATGTGAGTGCAGGAGAGGAAGAAATCAAGCTTGGACTAAGCTGGAAACTCCCTGCCACTGAATGGGTGGCTCTCATATGCCAGAAGGTGACATACAGATGGCTGGAGGAGAACTATCCCCTATAATTCTGCTCAACAGTGGACCCTGAGTGTTGTACTATCAACATGCCAAACAAGATGTTCCAGCTTGTGCAATAGAGGCATGTCTAGTGTGTGTACAACCAGCAAATTTTTGATTGGATACAACGCCTGCTCCTAGAGATGGAACACACATCTGGTACTGTAGACCAGGCCAACCCCCTGTGGCAAAGGAGAATATAGGCCCCAATGGAGAAGGCACTGCAGTTGTTTTGTTGGATGGATGTGATGCACCTGCTAAAGTACCATCCAAGCATTTGTGTTCATGCCCATAGGTTAAGTTATTATAGCAGCCACTGTTTACATGTTCTTGCTTCTTGCTGCTTGTGTTTTTATGGAATCATAAAATCAGTAGATGGAATCCCACTGAAATGGGCCAACATCCTGTGGCAAACAGGTGATGCAGAGACCCAAAAGTTCAGTGCCTTGCCACAACGGGAGGAAGACCATCCCACACCTACCACCCCTTCCAAGGCTCAGGGACTTTGGGGGAAGAGGTTGGTGGAAAGAATGCATGAGCCAGAGGAAGGGGTGTAGTGTCACCTGGAAGTGTCCTCTGACCACTATGCTGGCAAGCTATAGTCACATCTCCTTCCCATGCTCATCACGGAGTCGATGGTGAGTTACTTACCCCTTCCACCCAATCAGTTGACCTCAGCTGCATGTGGATGAGGGGCTAAGGCTATATAAGCCAAGTATGCCGTGAGGCACCTCTCTCATCATTTTGTGTGACTGTTGGGAAATCATAGGATCTATATTTGAGTGTGGACTTTCCAGTAAATGGGGGGGCACTATTCTGTAAATAACCCCCCACCCTATGCTCTGTCAGCAAGCCCAATAAATTCATTAAGATTTTCCCCAAAAAAAAGAAAGAAAAAGAAAAAAAGAACAGAGCTAACGGAAACCTTCATTATTCCACCAAAATTGACTCCGTGTTGGCAAATCCTTTTGTCTTTGAGTTCTTATCCCTACTTTTCCCCCCTTAAACTTCATTGTATATATTTTTATGTAACCTGCTTCAAGTTATTTCTGGAAAATTTGTTAAAATGCCTCTCTTTGGAATAAAAAATAAATAATAATAAAAAAATGAAAAAAATAGATTTTTTTTCCTGTTAGAGCACTGTATGAATCAGAGTCTGTGAGCTTATACTGTAATGACACATGACCTGCTATCTGAGTGGCTTACCAGCATCCACTGTCTACTCATAGTATACATTGCACATCTCTTCCACACTAGCATCTGAATCAGGAGCAGCCTCATGCTGAGAGGGCCAGCCCAGAGTGGTACCAGTGTAAACTTGGTCCTATCCTGCCTCTGTGACTTCAGGCCAATTCTGGAGGCAAGGATTTTAGATGGTTCTAAAAGGTGCTGGACTGTAGGCATCTAATACAGAGCAACCAGGGCTATAAGGGAGGAATGCAGGAGGGTATAAACACAAGCGCAGAATTGTTGCATAGATGACTCTCCTCCCGGATTCTTCTTAGTTGTGAGAGGCAGGGGCACCTCTAAGTCTGCATTGTAATGATTGGTTAGCAATTGGATGCATCACTTTGAATAATTACTGGAGAGATCATTCTAGCTAAGAGGATACTATTGTCAACTTTGAATCACACCACACGTACACAACCAGAGCACTCTAAGAAACCAGACTGCTCTTGCTGGGAGATAAAACAACATCATCTGCATTTGGATGAGCACTTCCCATGTGCAAAGTACTTTGGAGGTGCTGTTTCCTTAGATCTCCACTTCTGGAGGAAGTAAACACTATAATGCTGATATTTTTTTACAAGTAAGAAAACGAGCATTTAGAAATATTAAGTAATCCAATAAAGATCATACACCAAGTGAAGTCGCAGAGTCTGTTTTCCACCCAGGTGATCTAATTTGGGAATTCGTGCTTTTGGCCCGGGCAGAGCCCAGTTGTAACTTGATGTTCATAATTTTGAAACTGGGATAGTATGAGAGTCAGAAGTATCCTCTCAATTATGGAAGATTAAATTACACTCCATGAGACTTTAGTGTTTAGTTTACTTTATCATAGCTTAACTCAGCAGCTAGTGCCCTTTTCCCATAAATATTTAAATGGTAAATATTTCAGACATTTTCACCTACAAAAATCCTCTATTACATAGATTTGTAACTCTTACACCACTTCTAAAGAGTCAAAGCTTTTCTTCACTCTAGGGCTGCATAGAAAAAGATGTGGTCTACACTTGCCCCATGGTAGTATTTTGCCAACCTACTACAACTCATCAATTCTTAATAGACTGCCTGTGGTATGTGTGTAGCCTCTCCCCAAAATCACACAGTTAAGTAGAATATTTCATTTATACACGTTCCCAAGCAGTGAGAATTACTAAAACTTGGGAAGCCTGAGTGTGCTTCTCTACAACTCCAAGAACTTGTTCTCTAGGGGGTACACTTGGTGTGGGATCAGCCTTACATGAAGGCATGCAAACACTCTACTAGAGAAGGCACTGCCATGCCTGGCTCCTCTGGTGTTCCTGAACATGGCACCAGGTGATACTTTGTACATATGCATGCTACTGCTCTTGAATTCTATTTTAAATACTAGTAAGTTTTATTGAAATTGAAAGACTAATTCTAAGCCTTCTCTTTCCCAAAAGACAAAAAAAAATTTAACAGATTGGATTCAATTAAGCATTGAATCCAAGATAACTTACAGAGCAATAAAGGTCCAGGAGGAAACCTTGAGACTTTGGCATTGAGTTGTTAGAAACTGGATCAGGAAGAGTGAAGATCAATAGCATTAGCAATAGCCCACAAGCTCACTGTAGATGAGGCCCAGGCCTAAGCTCTGGGCAGAATAACATGCAGTTCTCACAACCATGCCTCTGTTTGCTTTTTGGAAACCAAGGCAGAGAGAACTGGGTGATTCTGAGGTTGCCAAGCAAGTGCAGAGCGGGTCCAGCAAGACTTGGACCCCGCAGTCTGGCTCCGGAGCCCATGACTATAGCCTCTGTATTACACTCTCTCTGGAGAACTGGGAGGCCTGGGGGAGGCAGTGTTCCAGGATGAGCAACATTCTACCGGTGAGTCAAGTGCACTGCAGGAACTGGTTCAAGGGTTTTGAGCAGCTTGGAGGTATCTGAGTCTAGTTTGCCTTTTCCACCAGCTAATTGGTCTCTGTGGCAGTAAGCAGGTGTTAAGAGAACTGTTACTTTTTAGCCCGGTAAGTCATGTTCATGTGTTAAATGTTTTCAAATCGCTTTGAGTCCCCTTTCCTTCGCTGGAGTTGAATGCATGCTGCTAGGGACAGTTTGTGCACCAAGCCCCATGACCTATCGAAAAACTCTAGTTTTAGAGACCGGTCTTGTTCACGTATTCTAATGACAATAGTAACATCTCATTTATATAACGAAAGGGTCGGCCTGCATATTCCGATGGTTTCTTGCAGCAATAATACTTTTGCTATTGGATGACTACGGATTTATTTTCTCATTGAGGAAGTCTTTACTGGCTAAAGTCTTTGCTCACTAGGGGTAATTTCTCCTAACATATCACTTTAAGAAGTTATCTTGGAGCTAGAGACATGTCTCAGTGGTTAAGAGCACTGACTGCTCTTGCAGAGAGCCTGGGTTCGAGTCCCACATGGCAGCTAAGAGCCATCCTTACTTCCAGTTCCACTGAATCCAACGCCCTCTTCCTGGCTCCACGGCATTGCACGACGTGACTTGTACACATAAGATAAAAACAAACGAAATATATTAAAAGAAGTCATCTTGACTAACACATTTGTTCATTAATAACAATTAATCTCATGAATAACAATGTGCTTAATAATAACTGGGTAGGTAATCTCACTCCACAGGATTCAGTCCCTTAGCAGGAACAATGAATAAACTTAACTCCTTCTTCAAGGGCCAAGATAAAAATCTCAAGGTATCCCTTAGATGTTGTAATCTGCTTTGAAATTTGGCTCAAGTCATTTCCAGGAACATCCTCTGTTTCCACCATAGATACCATATAAGACAGAACACTACAAATCATTTTGTTTTAAAGCTACCAAAGAAAGGGAGAAATAAAAACAACACAGAGTCTGCTGTTAATTAAAACCAGCCGCTGGTGTACACAGATTTGTCTGGAGCAGTTCTGACCGGGTTGGTTTCTGGACAGCTGTGCACTCTTTCCTGCCTGTACTGATTGAGCAGAGTCCAACTCGAAATTGCCCAATCTGAGACAGCTGTTGTTTAAACAGGAAAAGGAGGGTGTTTTTTCTTTTAAGGGAGAAAGAGAGATGAGTCCTGCATTGTATTTAGAAAGTTAGTGTTTGTTAGATCATTTTCACTGGGTCTCTACAGAACGCTTCTAGCCATTTTTGGATTACCTACTGACATTTTCACTACACAAATGTCAAAATCTCACTTCCTCCCTTCTCTGAGAGATTCTTGCCATAGGTCAAAGGCAAACAGTGTGAACACCTGGTCTTACTCAAAGGTACTGGGAATAGGTTAATTTCACAGTTGAAAACTCCATGGGGTGGGACCCATTTGAACAAATTTGTTCATGGAGAAAAGGACCACATTCCCCAATCAGGAGGCTTTGAGAAAATTGCTCACACCACAGAAAATTGCTTCTATTTCATAAAGACACTTAATGTATATCAAAAGATAACAGAAATACCTACTTCCAAATGCCAAAGCAACTTTAAAAAGAATAAATACCCTTACTTTCTACAAGACAGATTAGCACTAACAATGCATAGAAAAAAAATGCATCTGTCTGCTTACATATACCCTAAACTAAGGGATGTAAAATACTGTATTAATGCAATATCTTTTCTAAAGACCACCAACCATGTGATATCTACAAACAGTATATAGGTATATATAGATAAAAGAAAGAGTACATGGACAGATATACAGTTAGATGGGAAAGAAAGGTGATCAATAGATGCCTAGATAGATGGTAGATAACAGGGTAGATGGATGATAAATAGGTTTATAGATAGCTGATAGGATAGATAATAAACAAATAGATACATCAATACATACATAATAGATGATAGATAAATGGATATATAGATAACCTATAGATAGGTGGATAAATATATAGATATGGTACATTCTAGAGGGAGTGTGGGAGAGATACATGATAAATAAGTATATAGATAAAATATAGACAGACAATCTTAATAATTTAAATTATACTTCAGGAAAATTTCAATTTTCGAAGTTCTAAGTCAGTAACTCCACTTACTACCAGGAGGCAGTTCTACAGGTTAAATGAATATTTTTGCCTGTCAGGGCAATCATGTGGTCCTGGCACAGAATTCTAACTCCATTCTTTATATAAAACCAATGCCCCTTGGGCTCCAAGTTTAGCCCCTGTTTCTTTGAAGGACTTTCAGAATTAAAGAGATTCTAGACTCCTGGGGCAAACTGCTTCAAAGACAGGTGTGAATGCTCTCCATATTTATTCACTGTGAGTCACCGGCTCCTGGCCGCTGTTGTTTGTCTAAGGCTGGCATAGGTCAGATGAAGCTCTGCTTCCCAGGATGATGCTCTGTGCTGAATTTCAGCATCACTTGGGTATCTGTGAATTCTTTAGGTTTGGGAGATTCTAAAGCCTTGTTTCAAGTACAGAGGGGGCCAAAAATAAGGGCAAAGTCAGAAATCAATGCTATAACAAAACCCCTCAGCATGATAAGAGAAGCCAGCAAGGGCCGGTCTAGCAGTAGGTAAGAATCAAGCCAAGGCCAAGAAGGAAGACCATAATGTAGGGTGGTGGGAAGCCAGCAGCAAGGACTCTACATCTGTTTCCTTCTCCAGCTTTGCCTAATGTTTGGAAACACAGGCAAATCATGAAGGGGATATCAGAGAAAGCGATTTATTAACGAACTAAAAAATTTCCCCATGCTTTCTGTCTTTTTTATAATTTAAATATTTTATTTATTATTTTTATTTTGTGTGTATGCAGGTGTTGCCTGCATGTAAGTAAGTGCATCCGTGTCATGCAACGCCCGTGGAGGACAGAAGAGGCCATTGGATCCTCTGGAACTGGAGTTATGGACAGTTGTTAGCTGCCATGTGGGTGCTGGGACTCAAGCCCGGGTCTTCTGCAAGAACAGTCAGTGTTCTTAACCACTGAACCATCCCTCCAGCCCGCTTTCTGTCTTTTAAGAGGTTGATCTTAGCTTCTGTTCCAGATAGTGGACTTGCAAACCTTGGACCATCAGAAGGTCTGCCAGCTTTCCTTTCTTGAGGGTCTGTCCAAGGCAATTAGCCTTCAAGATCATAGAGGTAGATATGCCAGGCAGAGGTAGAATTGAGTTCAAATCCTAGTCTGACCTCAACAGCTCTGTGAGTTGGCTCACTCAAACCACAAGGCTTCAGTTTCTTCATTTATAAAATAGAACTATTCTATTTATTATTATTGCGTGTGTGTGTGTGTGTGTGTGTGTGTGTGTGTGTGTGTGTAAGTCAGAAGACAATTTTGTGGATTTTATCTGAGGCCATCAAGCGTGTACACTAAGCACCTTTACCCACTAAGCTATCTCACTGACTCCTCCAGTTTCTTCATATTTAAAGTGGAAAGAAAAAAGTAGTTAACTTAAGGATTTCAGTACTTTTGGTGAGGATTTAAAAAGGCAAAAAAAGCCACTTGATTCAATGCCAGGGACATTATAAATGCTAAAATCATGAGCCACTATGGTTATTTTTATTATCTTTTTTGATGACAGGTCTTGGGAACTGCCATTCCAGAAAAATTGAAAAGGTTCCTAAATGAGTCCATATGTTCAAAGGAGTCACAGTGCTAGCAGGAGCAAACTACCTGTCAGCTATTCCATTTCCTACCCTCGCACTGCTCTTCTGGAATAATATCTTTAAAAATATTTCTTTAAAAATATTTCAGGGAGTAATCCTGAGGAAGACACCGGGAAAGCACATGAAACGGTTTGGTTCTCCCTCTCAGCATCTGCCAGATCACTGATTGCTACATAAAACATGAGCATTTCAAATTATGAATATTGAACAATACTTTAAATGATGGACAGACTAAGTACTTCCACATTTAAACCGCTTCTGTGAGGTGCTGTCATTTTCTATCTGCTCTGTTTAAATGGGGTATTTTGTGGGCCAATGTTTTTAACATGTGTCCCATTCTAAATAGCTGCTCATTAATCCTGACAAGCTGATTTCAATATTTATTAGTGTACTGTTGCTGATAACAGACTTTATACCATTTATAGCATCTTAATTTTTTTCCTAGCATAAAGCTCCCTGCAGAACAAATGACTTTTCTTAAAACCATGTTGACTGAATATTCTTGAATACTACATATATATTCCTACCAAAATCTAGATTTGAATTCTTATTTGAAATTAATTGGCAAAATTATTTTAAAGAATCTTATGATTTGGGGGCTGAGGAGATAGTTCAGTTGTTGAAGTGCTTGCCTTGCAAGCATCAGAACCCTAGTTCGATCCCCAGAAGGCATGGAGAAGTACGTCTAGCATGGTGGCATGTGCTTGTAATCCCAGGAATGGGGTGGCGGGGACAAAAACAGAAAGATCCCTGGGGTCCATTTGCCAGTCAGCTTCACCTACCTGGTGAATTCCTGGCCAGTGAGATATCCTGTCTCAAACAATAAGGTGAATAGGGCCTGAGGGATGACACCTGAGGGTGTCCTCTAGCACCCACATACACCCACAGCCATGTGTACATATGAGCACATGCACACACAGGAGCATGCTCCCGTATTCCTCTCATAGATATTTAGTCCCTCTCTGTAGATCTCCTTCCCTCTCTGTCTGTCTTTCATCACACACAGAATGTTATGATTAATTTTTAAAAAAACAAATAGGTTTCATAAATGTCAACTTTTCTATATTATGTTGACGTAAATATAAATATTTGCTGACCGTTGTTGAAAGCTTCTGATAAATTTGCTGCATCTGCTAGAGAGAGGGTGAAATAGGCTCTAAGTGGTTAATTGTATCTCAGTAGAGTTGACTATAAGGATTTTAGGGGTAAAATGTAACTTCAGTTTGGTCGAATGTTTCATTTTCTCTTTGAACGCTATACAAGTTGGTCATAATGATCTAAAAAGTCTGGATTCTGAACCTTTCTTAGCAATGAAATGATTGCCACTGAGAGAAAATTCTGTGTCTGATCTCAGATGGCAAGTTGCAGGCAAAATTCAGAGAAGCTAAAAACATTATATGCAATTAACTTCAGGCTACCTGTATGTGGTCTACAGGGAATAAAAGTGGATTCATGCTCTGACTGGGGACTTTGCCCACAAGGCATCTCATTATGCAAATAACCCAAATCTGGGGGAAAAAAAAAAACCTTGAAACAGTTAAACATTTATTTTAATATCATTTCTAATACTGGCTCTTTTGTAGCCCGGGCTGCTCGCAAACCTACTCTGTGCCCTTGAACACCTTTTTTCCTGCTTCTACCTCTGAACAGCTGGACTACAAGCATGTTCCTGACTCCTTAAACACTTATCTGAGGGAAGGAGGGTATGAGGCACGGTCTCCCTTTAGCTCTGGCTAGCCTGGGACTCACTATGTAGAACAAGCTGGCCTCAGTCTGAGATCTGCCTGCCTCTGCTTCCCTAGTGCTGAGATTAAAGTTGTACATCACTGCACCCAATCTAAAACACTTTTGAACCTAAGCATTTTGGAGGAAATATACACAACCTATTCCAGTTCTCTGCAGCCTTAGACCAAATACCAATCGTTCTTCCAACGTGAGGTGGGATTAAGTATACTCTTCACTTTCCAATGAGGTTTTCAAACTGTTTTCCTAAATACCTTCTAAGTCTCATCATCCCTCTGAGGCTGGCTTCTCCCTAGATGACCCTGTGAAACATCTTTCTGCTTTAGCTCTTTGTCTTCTGAGCACATTCTATTCACCCAATGACGAATCTGATTCCTGAGTGTGCTGGTGAGGTTCTGTCAACTTGACACAAGCTAGAATCACCTGGCAAGAGGAAACCTCAACTGAGGAATTTTCTCTACCGAACTGGGGATTGGCCTGTGATCATATCTATGAGGCATTTTCTTAATTGCTAATTGGTGTAGGAGGGGCCAGTCTAAGAAAGATACCTGAGCAAGCTAGGGGAAGCGAGCCAGTAAGCAGTGCTCCTCCATGGTCTCTGCTTCAGGTCCTGCCCCCAGGTTGTTGCCTAAGTTCCTGTCCTGACTTCTCTCAATGATGTACTGTGACATAGAAGTGTAAGCTAAACAAATCCTTTTCTCCCTGCAAATTGGTTTTGATCAGTGTCCTAGCACTACAACCAAGAATCAAACTAACACACTGAGACATCATTTCCTCTCCACCCCAGTTCCAGTGATCCACTATTGCTATTTACTTTGGAATTCAGGTGTGGCAGTCCCCTGACATCTATCCCTCCCTCCCTCCCTCCCTCCCTCCTTCGTTCCTTCCTCTCTTTCTTAAAATTTATTTTCATTATCATTTTGTTATTATTGTTGCGGGGGTATGTTTGTGTGTGCGGGTAGGCCTGGGTGCACGTATGCCAGGGTGCATGTTAGGAGGTCAGAGGACGATATTTAGGAATTGGTTCTCTCCTCCCACCATTGGATTTGGGCATTGAATTCAGGTCATCAGGTTTGTATGAGAAGCTCTTTTACTCACGGAGACATTGTGCTGTCTCTCCTGTCTGTGTCTTCTACATCTCTGGTGGTCTTTGACATGGTGTTTTAAGTACTCCCTCTCAGGGTGAGATTCCATAATTTTCCATCTTTTAATTATTAAGACAACTCAAAATGATTTGATCATTTACACGCCCTGCTCTTTTCCAACTCACCATGACCCATGTGACTCCTGCTGCTCTAGACCTGGCCTCTCTCAATCTTCTTTTCTTTATTCAATTGACCATAAAAATCACAAATATCTTTTTCTTGCACATTTCTGTAACAACTCAACCAAACTCGAGCACTGGCTCTGTGTCTCCTCCCCATTCCTGCCTCCTGTACAGAAGTGGCTGAATGCTGTGAGAGGAAGTGTGTGACTCCAGGTTCGGCTAGGTTCCTGGTATTGCCTAACAACGCCTATACTCATTGTTGGGCAACTAATTGTCCAGTGCGCTTCAATGTCTACTTAAAAATCTCCATCATCCTTAAGAATTCAATCCCAGACAAATGTCTCCATTGACAGCAAAACTTACTACTTTGATAAGACATAGAAGTGGACAGACCGGATGCTCCAATGTCACAGTGGATGTTTTTATAGGTACGCATCCTGGTATGTCTGCCTCGCCTTTCAGACCATAAAACATCTCGTATTGGTATCGACACGCTTTGTCCATCCTCCCTCCAGTTTTGTTTCACTCATGATCACAGTTCCCTCCCAGACCTTTAATGTCTTCTTTTTAATAGGATTCTGTAGACTTAGGATGCTTTCTACTTTCCCAGCCTCAACATTCCTTCTGAGATTGTTTTTTCTGCCCAGCACCCATTAATTCTGTCTCTTGTTTTCCCCACAACTTTTCAAATGCGGCACTCTCTGTATCCGTATGTGTTCCTCATTTTTCGTTCCTTCCTTAGAACATCGCACTTGATCCATCAGCAGACTTTTGCCACAGTCCTCTCAGGGAGGGTCAATAATATTTTTACTGAAAATTCTAAGGTCAAATTCAGTCCCTAATTCTTGAGTCACCAACCAGATGACACTGGGCAGGGAAGGAGAGTGGTCTACGCAATGCCACATAGAGGACTTTGTATGGTAAAATGAAAAGCTTGGAATGTTCCAACAAGATCCCGCAGAGGTCTTGAAAGCTCACTTTCATGAAGCTGTTGAATCCCTTCTTCTCCGTGCCTTTAGGGCCTCTTTTCCTCTTCTGTCTCTGTCTGTCATATTTCTTGTGTTCAACAGTGCAATAGTTTGTCCTCATTGTGAGTCCAGGCCAGCTAGGACTAGAGGGAGAACTTGTCTCAAAAAAAAACTTTTAGTCTAATTACTCATGACACTATAAAAACCTGTAACTGTGATCCTGACTGTGTGTTGAGTCCTATCAATATTTCCAGTGAGTCTGGGGGTGCTCTGGGGACCCTGGACATAACACACATACTTATTTCATGCCGTTGGTGTCCATTTTAAAAAAAGATTAATATGAGCTGAAAAGAAGGTTTGAATGCTAATGGCTGAAAACAAAGCATGTTGGGGCCAAGCCCAGCTTACACGTCACTGTCACTGTCACTGTGTGACGAGGAAATCCTACACAGGTTCTAACTTATATATCACCGTCACTGCATGGTGAGGAGACCATGTACAGGTTTTACCCCTCTGCTTAAGTCCTTTCGGATTTTAAAAAAATCTTACACATTATTTAGAACTTAAATACATTGTCCAATGGCTAAGACTGTTTTCTTCCCCAAACAGCTCTTTCTATATTTACAGCCATACCAGTTCAAAAAAACTGTCCTTAAGGTACCTCAAGGCTGCATTATTCCATCATTCAATATACAGTCATCAGACACAAATGTTTTATTGTGCCCAGGTGTTGAGACAGTCACCGGTGACTTAGAGATGACTATGCAAACCCATCTCTGTCTTCAAAGGAGAAAAATGCTAAAGTAAATCAATAAAGGGGGCTTTTTCAGAAGATTGTTTGCTGTCACATGTAAGTTACAGAAACTCTGGTCACCAGAGCCTCATGCGCTACACCGCAGCTGTGCTCCCAACAGGTGAAGCAGAGAACAGATAGGTGAGTCAGTGTGTGGAAATGCTGGGGGTTCCTGAAATAGTGGTGAGTCATTAATCACCGATACCCTGGCTCCATTCACAGAACAACTGGGAATGGACAAGCAGAGAAGGTGAACGAACGATTAGAGGGTGGAAATACCCCAGGGGACATTGGTTGAGTCAGCGTGAGGATTTGGAAAACTTTGGCAGTAGTACATTCGAATGGAATAAAATTGGAGCGAAAAGCATTTTTCCAACATCTTGAGCTCCAACTAAGACTTGCTGGCTGTATCCTGCTTCTGGATTCTTTGCTTTGGAAATTGAATTGGGAAGGGAAAAGAGGAATAAAATACTGCTTGGACCACAGCAGGGTCTAAATTTGTGATTTGAGACAATGTAGTGCATAGCCTGTGTTCAACATGTGAGTGGAATTGAATTAAAAAGTCCAATTACAATATTAAAACAAATTGACAAAAGAAAATGACTGGGGGACTGACTGATGGGATGAACAATGGGCCTTAGAAACGATGAATTAAATGCCTAGAAATGACTTAAGCATTTTCTAAACTACAAATCAGAATACATGTATGTGAACTGTCTCAAGAAATTGAGTTGACTTGAGAAAATGTCAAAGCAACAGGAAATGTTGATATGTTTTGTTTACAGGAACTTCGCATTAAATTTGGAGCTTCTCAAACTTTAACCATATAGTAAATTTGAGAAATGTATAATCAGAGTCTTCATTGATTTACACTGAAAGTTTAGGGCTATATTCCTTAAAGAAATATTAACCTTCCCCTTTAGGTAAAAGACTTTTTAAATTAAAAAAATATATTTTAGTATTTTTATCTTATGTGTATGAGTGTATTGCCTGCTTGTATGTAAGTGCACCCATGTCATGCAATGCCCATGGAGGTCAGAAGAGGGTGTCAGATTTCCCGGGAACTACAGTTATAGACTCTTGTTAGCTGCCATGTGGGTGCTGGGAATCGAACCTAGAAACTCTGCAAGAGCAAACAAAGCCCTTAACTGCTGAGCCATCTCTCTAGCCCCATAAAAGACATATTTAAGAACACAATAAATTTCAAAAAACTCAATTTGATATAAAAGAACTACTTTTAACAAAATATCACTTCTTAAAATACTAAGTGGGATGTACCAAGGTTAAGTTGGAATGGTGAACTGATTTAAGTTGCTCACACATTTCAGCTAAAATTATCAGTTTGAAAAACTGACCAAGTCATTTCCTGAAACTCTTCATGGTCTCTGTGTCCAAGCTAATACTTTTCCATTGTTTCCTCCTATTTTATCTCCTTCAGCACTTGCACAAGTTTCATCCAGCTACAGCAGGACTGAGAAGCTGGCAATCATTGTCTGGGCCTCAGCTACTCAAGTGTTGTTTCCCACCACCAGAGAAGATAGCAGCTAGTCTCTGGAAAGACCCAACCACTGGTGACAGTATCACATGCTGGGTTCATCCCATCAGCATGTCACAGGCCAGCCTGGGGTGGGACACTGCTGGCCGGGTCCGCCATGGCTTAGGACCACTGGACCCTGGTGTTTTAAAGGTCATTGGAGGACAATGCATGTACCCCCACTGTACACATCACCTCCTGGGAGTCCATTCCATTACAGACAGTGGACGCAGCCTCGCAATCTGGCCAGGCTGGTGATGTTTTTTCCATTAATGCTCATGGAGAGGCTGGTCAGTAAATGATGTCTGGGGGGACAGTCATGAAGGTTTGGCAGGACCCCAGTGACACATGCGCCTTTGAACACATTCAAAGGGAATCTGATGGAAAGCTCTGGAGCTTGTTTCCGCGTTTAACCATTTTTAGCTTCTCTGGTGGATGCCAGTCAAGAGGGGCAGAACACCACACTCAGATCTCTGAAGGAAAGCTTGTACAAGCCACAGGCTCTGCTGAAGCAGATGACAATAGAAGACGAAATTCTCCCTTTCCAGGAGTCACTTGCTCTTCCCAGATTTTCACAAATCCCTTCCATTTCTGTGATGTAAGACACTTTCTCGGGTCCTATCTCCTTTCTTAGAACACAGGTAATTTCGAAGCTTCCGGCTTAGCCATGATCAGGCTTCCTGAGCTTGACGTTCACTTGGATACCCACTTCTCTTGCTCTGTAAAGGACAGACCCTCTGGAGCCAGCTCCAAAAGGACTTCAACATCACTGCTAGAACATTCCTTCTACCAGGAGCTGAGAATGCACCAAGCTTCCTCTGATTGAATGGTAAGTCCACTAGTTTTATTTGTATTTTTTGTGTGCCAGAGTAGGTTACACAGTTTTCCACTTCAGCTTTCATTTACTGAGACCTGCTGAGGACAGAGCTGTGAACAAAGTTCCTGTCCTATTCTAGTGAGAAGAGACAGTGTACAAATGTGTGTGTGTGTGTGTGTGTGTGTGTGTGTGTGTGTGTGTCAGGGGGGTGGAAAAGGAGAGAGACTCACAAGCATGCATTAGGGTTACGTTTGGTAGTGTTCCTGCATAGCATGCACCAGGTCCTGGATCCAGGCCCCAACAGTACAGAAACAAAGGCAAATGTTGAAAGTTCAACACCAGCCCAGGCTACAGAATTACTGTCTTAAAAATAAAAAAGCAAACGTATATTTTTCATCCATATATTTATAGGTAGAATATGACTTGAAGAAAGGTATAGAAATTAACATGGAGCAAAACAGAGCAGGGGAAGACTTTAGAGACTGCTGGGCGGGGGTCACTGCACACAGAACAGCCAAGGAAGGGCCTCGTTGAGACGCAGCTCACATTTGACCAAAATGTGAGCTGCCCCTGCCTGTTGGTGCAGTATCACTTCCTACTCTCTCTGCCTTGAAGTGTATGTTTTCTGTTCAACTGAACTCTGTTGTCCCCAAGTCCCCCAGCCCGCCTAACCTCTGAGCTTTTGCACATGCTGATTATCCATCCCCCAGATGCCTGTTCTCAGTCTTCATGACGTCCTCCCTTCCTGGCCCTGGCACTTTCCAAGAAGGCTTAGGACCCTCCCTCTTGGCATACATGTCACCTGGAGAAAAACCCACCACACAGATGGTCCCTTCATGCCACAGTTTTTCTTTTTCCTTGTCTGCAGGACTCGATGCACGCAAACCCACACCAAGCACATTATATACTACAGTTACTGTATATTATATATGCTGCATACTATCTGATTGATCTTACTATAGATATGTGCAGGTCCATGTATGTACATGTGCATGTGTGTATGTGCATGCGCATGTGCGTGTGTGTGTGATGCAGAGGCCACATGACAACCTGAGCTATCATTTCTCAGGAGCCAGTCTCCTTTTCCTTTATTTGAGACAGAGTCTCTTACTGATGTACAACTTGCCAAGTAGCCTAGGCTAGCTGGCCAGAGAGCCCCTGGAATCTGTCTGTCTGTGCCTCCTTAGTGCTGGGATTATAAGCACTTTTTAATGTGGATTCTGGGGACTGAACTCAGGTCCTACTGCTTGCAAGGCAAGTGCTTTACTGACTGAGCCATCCCCCCAGCCCTTTGCTATTTCTTATTGATTTAATGAGCTGTTATTATATCCATTTCGCAAGTGAGAAGATCCACTTGCCTAGTCCCTTTGTTCTAATGGAATTGGGCTCAACTCAAAAGCTCTCGGATCCCAACCATTCTCCACATGCTCAGCATTTCCCCAGGACCCTCAGCTACCTTAGGGACTTCCTGAGTCTTTAGTGTTCTTTTTTCTTATACCCAGCATAGTACTTAGTGCAGAGAAGGTGCTCAACAAGGCTTTACTGAACAAATGCTTTTTAACAACATCCATTCCTTCACACTGATGATGCACAAGGTCCCTCTTGAGCATCTCCTTCCAGCACCAAACGGTAACACAGCCATGTTCTGACTATAGGTACCATATGTCAGGACTGTTATCAGTTCTAATAGCAATATCTGTAATCCTCCCAGGGAGCAAGGTACCATTCTTAGGCTCATTTTAGAGACAGATGAACTAGAGATGGAACTGACTGTTCCAAGCAGTGAGGCCACCTTCTGAAGTTCACACAGCTAGTAAGAAACAGGGTTGAGATCTAAACCTCCTCAGTAACTGGCTCTCAGCTCACACTCCACCACTGTATCCCATGGGCTCCCTCAGCTCTGTAGACTCCAGCTTTACCGCCAACACATGACCATCATGATGTGCCTGGGCTGCTTTCCTCTCAAACCGGGAGTCCTCAGAAACACCGGTGTTCTGCTGCTACCCGGGGAGAAGCAACCCCTCACACTGGCTCTCTCAGTGACTCTGTCGAGATCGGGGGAGGCAGGGGAAATGTGGCCAGAGCCTTCTCAGGCACTGGAGGCCAAGTGTAATCAAAACAAGAAAGGAAACTATCCAAAAGAAAAGTAGATGACTCTGCACTGGAGGGAAAACAGAAATGAAGAACTTGTTTGTTATTCTAAAGTGAAATATTGGGAAACTAATTAAGAGAGGAATGCTGCAGCACAAGGGGAGAGATGCTGGCTCACACGGTAATTTTGCCTTTTCATCAAATGTTTAGAAACCCATATGCTGACCCTGGAACCGAGTAGGAACAAACCAAATCATACCAGAATTCTTAGATCTGGAGACTTCTATTTCAGTAAATAGCTACTTGTGGGCTTGAATGAAGCATAAAAATATTGAAGGAAAATATGAAGAGGAAGTCAAAATCCACTTCCTACACTGATCTACACTTCCCAATCCCCTTTTACCCCCCCCCACCAAATAAAGAAAATAATGTTTTCCCAAGGATCCTGAAGGAGACAGAGTCCTTGATGATTTCTTTGGCTCAGAATCTGCTTAACATTATGAAACTGCTGTACCCACAGGGCCCATGCCAGTGTTAAACAACTAGGATCAAGACTTTACGGGATTCGTGAGAACCCGCTCAGCGAAAAGGTCATTCTGCTCAGGGGTCACCTCTTTGCCTTGCTTTGTATTTGTTTATTTATTTTTGGTCTCTATCAACATTTGAAAGAAAATAAGGTATTTTTCTTTTTGGGGAAGTTGATGATTTCAGGTGGAGATGTGGACAGCTGGAAAGTGAAATATCCTGTCTTCACATACATGTTTATGGTAACGGAGATGGAAGGAGGAGAACACAACACAGAGCTGCGTGACTCACATGCCAAGTGGCTTCTAAATAAAGCATCTGACAGAGTTTCCCAGGAGGGTGAGCAAGCACCAAAGCTCTGCTCTGAGCATATTTCAGTGAGAACATATTTAAAGCTCAAAAAGAGGTGCACCAAGAGTCACTTCCAGAAAGTCACTGTGTCACTGTGTTGCTTTTGAGGTTTAAGAGAACATATGCTCCAAGGGAGAGGACAGGGCGAGGGATGCAGCATCCCACTCTGGGGAGGATGTGTCCTGTTTGGGGTGGAGGAGGAGCAGAGGTGCCACAGGATGCCACATGCTGACTCAGAGATGCTCCTGACATAGCACTTCTCCAGGTGATGATAATTTAGTTTAATTTTAGATCTTGTATACTGAACCTGGGAATGTTTTCAAACTAGGAGCAGGCTCCATTGACATTGACGTTCAAATTTTGGAAGGATGTTCATAAGGGTTAGAGCACCTACACTATGCAGTCTCCTTGTCCCTCAGAAAACTGTGAATTTGGAACCAATTAGAGAAAATCATCTGTTGGCACTATTCTGCAGATGACAGACACTATTGGCCTTGACACTGGATCTCAAAGACAGAAACATTGCCATAGTTCTCACCATAGTCTGACTGGAAAGTTCTAGAAAGCTCTAGACCTTTCTAGAAAATTTCCTACTAGAATATAATTTTCCCTCCATTGGAGTCAATAGGACTTACACACATACATAATGCACTGAGTCCATTTAGTGGTGCTTATGTGTACCTGTGTTTAGGGTTGCCTCATCTTATATTTTAAATGGTCATGCTTTGAGGTCCACAAGCTTTCTGAGATACTATTTTATTAAAAACACATTTCTTAGCATTCCCTCCAAGAACTGGGGAATCTAGATGAGACATGTCAAAAACATTTAATATAAGAAAGAAGCTAGCTATTCTGGAGGGCTTTTTCCTCAGCCATTGACCTACACTGTAAAGCTACACCCCCGGGAAGCCATGGTGAGGGTCTGAGCACAAGCACAGCAACTTGAGTTCTGAACTGACCTAACAATCCACCCAGGAGAATCCAAAGTCTCTGCCACAGTCCCTCTCCCCACTTCTCTTCACTGTGATTCACTGTCTCCCGTGCAGGGATGTGAGGGAAGAGATAAGGGTGGGGGGAACACGGCAGCATTTTAATGTACATTTGTTTTGGCATTAGCTGAGTTCTAGAGACGAAAACAAGCCCCTGCTCTTAATTCAGCCCATGTGCATCCAAGTCATACACTGGGAGATCTGGTTTTACTAAGAACCATTAACAAGCATGTTTGATCACAGGAAGTCGAGAGAGTCTCTGCTTCTCAGAACACAATAAACGCTGACTGTTAGGCGAAAGGTCCCGAGTTTTGACTCAGTCATTTTCTACCTTCTGTGCTCTGCTGCAAAGGGGAGCTGGGACCCAGAGGGAGCCCCCAACCCCGCCCCCTCAATGTGGGTAGCCATCCTCTTCAGGCCAGCTCTCTTCTGAGCACTTCCTTCCTGTCCAGCGAGGCAAGTTGCTGAGGCTGTTTCCGGGCAAGTGGCCACGCACGGTGGGGATGTGGCCTCAGACAGCCTGCAGCTGGGCTGAGTGGGCGTCAGGCAGACTCAACACGGGCAGCTCCCACCATCCTGCCTGGACAGCTGAATGAAGCCTCTGAGAAAAGCCTTTGATTTATCAACAGGCATTGATACTATAACTCAAGTCTTAGGTGACAAAGCTCCAGTGGATGAAGTTCTGGATTTGTATACACACAGAGAGAGAGGAGAGAGGGCAGAGGGGAGAGGAGAGAGAGGAGAGAGAGAGAACAAAGCCTATAAAACCTTGGGTTAGACTAACCAGATGTCAAGAGGGGTGGGGCGGGGGAATGGCTTAACTGGTGAAGTGCTTGCCTTACAAGCATGAGGATGTGTTCAATCCCAAACATAGTGGTATGTTTGTAAAACCAGGGCTGGGCAGGTAGGGACAGGCAGATCCCTGGGGCTCCCTGGCCAGACAGCCTAGTCTACTTGTGGGTACCAAACAATGAGAGATCCCTGCCTCAAATGAAAGAAGAGATGGATGGGGCCTAAAGAATAAGGCCTGAGGGGCTGGAGATATGGCCCGTGGTGAAGAGCACTGGCTGCTTCCGCTGAGGACCTGGGTTCAATTCCCAGCACCCACATGGTGGCTAACAACCACCTGTAACTTCAGTTCCAGGGGATCTGACTCCCTCTTCTGACCTCCTTTGACATTGCACAACAGCACAACATGGGTGCACTTACACACATGTAGGCAAAACACTCATACACATAAAATAAAAATAATAAATTTAAAATATTTTTTAAAAAGAATGACACCTGAGACTGTCCTCTGACCTCCACATGCGTACCCATATATGTGCACAGACATCTGCACATATGTAGACACACACACACAAACACACACACACATACACACACACACACACACACACACACACACACACACACACACACACACACGGGAAGATTCAAGAGGCATGAATAACATGGGTCTCCTGACACTGAGCCCCGGCCAGACCGCATACATCCTCATGCGTTCTCCAGCCTCTTACCTCAGAGTTCGCCTTGGCAGTGTGGAATCAAAGCATGAGGCCTGTCAGTGCTTTGTGTGACGCAGATATTCTTACATAGATGACATCTCTGATTTGAGACCATCAAGAGAAACTGCATTACCATTTCTGGGCAAAGAATGAGGTGTGTTCTTTTTTTCTGACTCCAAGTGATTTCATGTTTGCTGGAGATTGAATTCTGAAGATAAAAGATGGGCCTGAGAAATCTTATTTCACACCAGACTGTAAAAGACTGCTTGTCTGGAAGAGACTACAATGGCCAGGGCTCATTGAGGGAAGCGAGGAAACAAGTGAGCCAGGAAAGGAACAGAAACCCAGACTCCTAGGTTCCTGTTCATTCTATTTTTAATCTCTACATCTCAGTGATCTCTCTCTCTCTCTCTCTCTCTCTCTCTCTCTCTCTCTCTCTTTCTCTCTCTCTCTCCCTCACTCTCTGTTTCCCTCCCCCTTGCCTTGCTGGAATTCATACATACCTGCCTTTCCATCTACCTTGGGGACAGAGAGAAGATGGGACCTGAGACAGAGAGAGAGAGAGAGAGAGGGCTAGGGAGAAAACTGTGCAGAAATCTCGTGAGTCAAAGGAAGCAGGAAACTACAAATGTCCGTGCCCTTGCACACATCTGCTATGCTCCTCCTAAGATTATCTGCCTCAATTCTGCCTCCTCAAAAGGAAGCAGGAGGTCCTGGGGGAAGCTGGGGTGGGGCTATAACCATCAGGGTGCAGGGTCCACCTCCACACTGACCCACTTCTAGCTAGGCCTCAATTGCCTTGGCAATTCAGATCAGAAGAAACAAGATGAGGAAGGGAAGCAGGGATTTGTGGGTATGTGTGCAATCTGACAGGTGGCTGAGGAGGCAGGAATACACATGTGGTCCCTTCCCTTCTGTCCTTCTGCCCATCCCTTTCCTTTCTCCCTGCATCTGTCCTCCATCCACTGTTGACATGCACATTGAGGAAGTGCCCAGTACTGGAAGTCTCAAGAGTAGGTGCCTACAATACATAGGCAAAGAGGAACAAGATGGTTTTTACCTTCTCTCTTAGTTACTGTCCTCAGCAACTTGGGGGAGAAGAGGTTTATTTTGGCTTACAGTTCAGGGGATACAGAAGGCATAGTGGCTGAGGCAGCTTGGTCCATGGGAGCAGGAACAGGCCACAGCTGCTTGTCACATGGTGCTAACCAGGAAGCAGAGGGAGGTCCTGGGGGAAGCTGGGGTGGGGCTATAACCATCAGGGTCCAGGGTCCACCTCCACAGTGACCCACTTCTAGCTAGGCCCTGCTTCTTAAAGATTATACAACTTATTTTTTTATGAGTATGCTTGTACTGTGTGCATGTATGCAGGTACACCTGTGTCATGCAATGCCTGTGGATGACAGAAGAAGGTGTCAGATCCCCTGGAACTGGAGTTATGGATTTTTATGAGCCGCCATGTGGATGCTGGGATTTGAACCCAGATCTTCTGCAAGAACAGCTGGTGCTCTTAATCGCTGAGCTGTCTTTCCAGCCCCGATTAGAGTCCACAACTTTTGAGTGAACAGCAGGAAACCAAGTCTTCAGCTACATAAACTGATAGAGGATATTTTACATTCAAATCATAAAGCCCTCTGACAAGGGACAAAAGCCAGTCATAGGGACACTCATTATTATGCCAGGTGAATATTTGTACCCATACTTAACATCTATGGAAGCACTTTCTCCTCTCTCTATGAGTGATATAGTTTGTACCTATGAGTGATATAGTTTGTACCATGGTGTGGTTCTGAAATGAAGAAGAGTAAATAAAATGCCCCCAGGAAAATAGTTCTTTCTGGACCCCAGGTCCAGAGCCTCATCTGGAATCGTACAACCTGCAGTGAAGGGCACGTGTGAGGCCCAGGATCTGTGTGTGCCCTTGGGAGGCCCCACTGTTCTTGAGAGGTCCCTTGGCACAGGGAAAAGGCCTTTTCCAGGACTCTTAGTGAGATGCCCACAGGAGAGCTGCACCTACCTTCTTTGTCACTTTGTGCCCAGCACCAAGCCCTACACTCAGTACATCACAGGCACCTGCTAGATGTTTGGGAACACATCACAGCAGGCCTGTGAGGAGATGAGGCCCCAGAGTCAGGTCTCTCTCTTCACACAGAGTCTGAGGTACACATTCCATTTGACAAACTCGGTTCAGACTCCCACCACCTTTCCCATATAGAATGCCCCTGTCGGGACAAAGGGTTTCTTCTCTGAGCTCAATCAGAAAATCCGCCCCCAGTGTAGCTTAGGAAGCCTCGTCCTCAGAGTCTTTCCATTTGCGGTTCATTGACTTAGCACATCAATGTGTGAGGACATCCATCACATATCCAGAGAAAGGATGACAAGCCTTTAGAACTGGCAGGATCTACCTTTACTTTTATCATGATCTTCTGGTTTTAAGAGATGGAACTTTCTGGAACCTTCTGGAACTTTATACACTTTCTTGAGCAGTGGCACAAATCCAGTAATTTTTTTTTTTTTTTTTTTTTAGTCCACGCCATCTTCCACTGCAGGGTACAGGGTACTCATCAGAAATTGTTACATTACCTAAGCTTAAAATTTTAAATGATAGTTGATATATTTAGTTTTTAAAAAATCTGCTTTATCGAGTTGTTTCAGTTGGGGGATTCCCACTTATTTTCCTTATTCCCAGATAATCTTGATGTAAAGTGCTAATGTATAGTGATGTTAAATGTTGCATTTCAATCTGGGCTGATTTTGATGACCATGAGGAACTTTTCAAAGTAGTTTTATAATTTTTATAACACAACTTATTTTGCATGGGGTGGATGTTCCCATACAGCAAAGCTTTAAAAATGCTAGCTCTGTTGTTTAGTTCTTCCAACAATGTACCCACAACAGTAAAGCAAACGAGTCTAAGGCAAGCTGAGTCTGTGGTTTCTGGAACTTTCTTAAACCTTGGCTATCTTGGGGGCTCCCAGAGGACAGGATTACTTCATGTCAAAGCAAAAATTCTCCTGACTCTGTAAACAGTTCACAGTTCTGGGAATTATGGAAAATGGAGATAAAAAATGAAGCTGAGTTGTATTTAGAAAAGCTGCCTGTGATCATGAACTCCCATGCCTGAGGGATCCACCTCCATTGCTGGGTCTTTGGGTCTTTCCCTCTTCATGCTTTGTGAGTTTCTCTTCCTTCTCAGACTACCCATTGCCAAACCCTGAACACCAAAGATTCTGTCCTCAACCCAGAAGGCTAATTAATCTCAAAATGTCTTTGGAGCTCACACTGTGTTGTATACATTTCACAGTAAGTGATACTGTGTTTTGTAACATCTGAAAACAAGGGGAAGATGAGATGCATTTGCTGGACAAGCGTAAGGACCTACCATGGAAGAGCCGGATGCAGGAACATGTGCCTGTGATCTCAGCCTTGGTGGTAGTGAGAGAATGAGAGAAAGAGACTTCTGAAGCTCACCGACCAGCCAGTCCCGCCAAACCCATGAACTCCAGGTTCAGTGAGAGACCCTGAAGGTAGTCAACACTGACTGACCTCTGGTACAGGCAAGCACACCCCACACACGTACGCACACATGCTCATACATATACCACACACACACGTGCACATTTATATACCACACACATGCACACACATGCACATACATATACAGACATATACCAACCAAACATGCATAGTCACACATATAACACATACACAATTAACAAGTCTAAGAACAAGTCATTGAAATCCTCATTCCCATTAGTTTTGTGATCAAAACCCAATTGATACTGTCTTTTCTCTCTACCACATAACTGACTCCTGTTTCATGTTGTCTCTAAGGTTCAGGGAATTAATGTTGTCCCACCTGTGAAAAGGCAGTTGTGATGGTTCATGTTGATTGTCAGCCTGACAAGATCCTCTGGGCATGTGTGTGAGGGATTGCGTAAATTAGGTTAATTAAGGTGGGAAGACCTACCGTAAATGTAGATGACACCATTCCATGAGCTAAGGCCCTGTGTGGAATTAAAAGGAGAGAGCGAGCTGAGCACCAGCAATCATCTCTCTGCTTCCTGACCACAGATGCCATGTGACCAGTTCCTGCCTCCATGAATTCCCAGTTGAGGTGGACCGTACCATGAGCTAAAACAAATCCTTCCTTCCTTAAGTTGCTTTGTTAGGTATTCTGCCACTGTAATAAGAGAATTTTCTGATACACACGATTTGCACGGCATAGAATTCCATCACGATAAACTGAACCTTTGATTTCATCTTTGAATTCATGTTGTAAAGTTAAAAGGATGATTCACCCAGAAAGAGAAATACATGCAAAAGAAAAGGATATATCCTGGAATTTTGAAGCTTCATCTAACAAATGATCCAAGCAAAGGGGACTGGAACTTTTAACAGGGTCCTGACTGTATTAGAAGTAAATGAACCAAAAGAAAAGAAACTACACTACAGTCCACTTGTTCCTTTGGCAACCAGGATTGTCACTTTTCTTAAACCAAACAACATTAACTTGGAAAAGCAGCCGCTCTGACAATGAACAAATCCATTACCTCAGCTCCGCATACATGATGGGGGTCAGTTTTCAGTTGTCTGCTTTTCTGTTTTGTTGAAGTTTAGCTATTTTGGGGATACTGTCAGTGCAGAATAAACTGACTTGGGTTTCTCAGCCATCCCAGATGTGGATGAGAACATGGCCTTCCTACCCACCCAAGTTCAAGGCTTGCTGGTAAGTTATGGCTGCTGCCAAAAATAGTAACAATGGGATTTGGCACGGGGACACAAGCTGCCTGGGTGCTGGCGGAATTCTGTACACAGTAGCCAAGAGAGGCGGCTGCACTCACGCAGGGAGGGGTGCAAGGCCCAGATTTTGGATTAAGAGCCAGCTCTGTTATACTCTCTGTCACAGCAGCAAAGGAAACGAGTGTGTTTTGTTCCAAGAACCCTGCTGACCTTAAGCCTCACTCAGGTTTGAGCCCCGGCAGTGAGGAACGTGGCTGTGACCAGAAAAAGAAATGAACATCGAACACCCTAAAGAGCGAAAAGGTTTTTACAGAAGTGCCAGCAAGGGGGCCTATGTTAGTAACTTTTCTCGCTGTAACAAAATACCTGAGCAAAACAGCTGAAGGAAGGAAGGGTTTGTTTTGGCTCACGGTCGGAGATTATAGTCCATCAAGAACATGACGTGGCTGGTTATATTGCATCCACAGTCAGACATCAGCAGAATGTTGGTACTCAGCTCTCTTTCTCTATTTTATTCAGCGGAAGACTCCAGCTTGTGGAAAGATGTTGCCCACGGTTTAGAGTGTCTTCTCTCCTCAGTTAAATCTTTCTGGAAACACCCTCACAGACACATCCAGAGGTATGTTTCTGTGGTGATTCTATATCCCATTCAATTGACAGCATCACAGGGCTCATTCCTCTTTCCAGTTCTGGGTTCCCCTCTTTTCTGACTGGGTGCCATGTGTACTCAGAGGTGCTGAGAGAACCAGGGTGTTCCTGGAATAAGTTCATTCCTCCTGTGACCTGTTTTCTGGATTTCAACAAGTGTTTATGTGTGTGCATAACACAGATACACAAAAGCCATGCTGTTAGCAGATCCGCATTGGTGCTGGGCATGTGGTCGACAGCACTGCCTCCTGTCACTACAGGAACAAGAAACTTTGGACCCCCAGCCTACAGGACTTACTTCTGGCATTCAGACCACAGGGGTCTTAAATGTCTAAAATAATATTTTTTGATGTGCAGCTGTTGAGCTGAAACATCTGATAGTTTCTCTTCTCCTGTCTGGTTTGGTGCAACACACCAACAAAGGATGGTTTACTTAGTTCTTGCAAGAGTCTGGAGACTAATAATAGATAACCGCTCTTCCCAGATGGGCTCCTTTGACATCTAAGTCTAGAGAACCTCGGACTCTCAGAAACCATGCAGAGCTATTACAGCAGCCTGGGCTTCTGTGTTCCAGACCTATGGCATTCCACCTAGTCTGACCACATGAGAAAATGGGAACATTCTGGATCATTCCCCTAGCACTGAATTCCACATCAAATCCTTGCCACACTTTTATTTATTTCTCTTGGTTTTTCTCCACATGGGTTTGGAAAGAGCAGCCATACTTCCCTGAAAGAGTCACTTGTGTACATGGAGGCCATTGCTCAGGCCCCTTTATGTTGAACAAGTGTAAGATTTAGCTGCTGTTAGGGACCAGCCACCTGAGGTGCCTTGTGTACAGAGTCAGGTTCAGGAAAGCAACTACTGAGCAATCAGTATGGAACATATTTCCTTATCTTAACAACAGGCACATCTGTCCCAGGATGCTCCTGGGGGGAATCCAAGCACCAACCTTAGCAAACATCTTGGTCATCTGACCTTGAAGTATTTCTCAGCCTTGTGTATGTGATGATTCACAACATGAACACTTTTCAAGGTCAATGGTTAGATTGCCAGTATAGTCTGATTTCCTAGTAGCTGGCTGTCTTTGCCCCTACGTGGTAAATCATTTAAGATAAGTATTCTCAAATCATAAGCTGTTGATTTGTATCTTAAAAATATCCTTAAATGAGCCTTTTTTTTTTTAAAGTCACAAGTAACAGAAAATGTCTGTTGAGTTCACTGCCAGGTGCCACACTTATCAGTTACCCTGAATTTTCTACATATAGATAACTTCCCCCACTGGAATGGGGTTATGCATACATAGAAGTCTATTTATGCTTCAGATTGGTTTCAAACTTTATTTTTGAGAAATGAGCGGAATGGATAGAATTTAAGCAATATGGGCACCTCTGGAAAGATGTGGCAGATGTTAGCTTTTGAAATAAAAATGACAACTTCTTACTTCATTTAAGATCTGTGGTGATGCTGACTTTTGGATATTGTAGGGAACACAAGTTACTTAATGTGAACAATACTATTTGTGGCTATAAGTTTGGGGTTGAGATTTTTTTTTTACCTTTCCTCTGCTTCTTGGATACAATGCTCTTTGAGACAAGGCCACCCAGAGGGAGGTGATGAGTAGGCAGATAACCTGGCCCCTCAAATGGTCTGATGCAGTTGTAGCACAGTCAAAGGAGTCTACTGGCCCGAGCTGGCTCTCCAGGAGTATCAGGGGCTTGGCACAGCTCAGCCTTGGTTTTGACATCTTCTGAACTTGTCCTTACACAGACACATATGCCATATTTTAATGGCTCCTTCCTCTTAAAAGACAAGGACTGAGTTAAGTCGTGTTCACCTTGGCATCCCCAGGGTCCAGCAGAGAGCAGAGAGCCCCTTGGTGGGGCTGAAGGCTGGACTGGGATGGGGGACGTGTTCCTAGAACTGGAACTTGAAGTCCCCTATGAAATGGGTAGGATTTCAAGCCAAAATGATGGTGTAGAAAGGATAAAGTTAAGGGGTAGGGGCAAACTAATGATGCCTTCCGTTAGGAAAATAAACAAAAATGAATCAATTTTGTTATCATAATGTGTCTTCTTTCTTCTTCTTCTGGCTTTCTAATGATCAAACATAGCAATTGGGAAAAATTGATGGCTCTTTCTTCCCCAAATAAAAATATGAATCCATCATGATAAATCTGAGTTTATTTCTAACTCATTCATAGATAGAGGTCAGAAAATCAAAAATGCATAGTATACATTTGGTGTTTTAAAAAAAATTTAAATGACATTTATTTATTTATTTATTTATTTATTTATTTATTTGTATGTGTATATGTCCACTCCTGGCCATGTTGTTAAATGATGTTGCTTTCATGTGGGGAGTATGTGTGTGTGTGTGTGTGTGTGTGTGTGTGTGTGTGTGTATGCACATGTATGGGTAAGGCCATAGTACACATGCAGAGGCCAGAGGACAACTTGTGGGAGTCCATTTTTCTCCTTCCTCCATGTGAATCCTAAAGTCAAACTCAGGTCATCAAGTTGGCAAGAACCTTTCTGTGCTGAGCTATCTCACCCACCCAGGCCCACATTGAACATTTTTGATTTAGCCAAATAATTTTTGATTGTCTGAACTCTCAATTTGTAAAATGCTTCTTAAATCTTTGACTCTGAATTTACTTAAATTCCCTCTGTTGCTCAACTGATCCAAGCTAAACTTCCCTTGTGCTTAAGGATAATTTTACCAAAGCTTCCTTGGGAAGGTGCTTTACCCTCTGAGACATTAAATCTGCTGGCTGGATACCTTAGTTGTAGAAAACTTTTAATCAAAGGGGGTTAAATAAAATTGAATTCATTTTTAACAAAGTTCTTTAATAAGCTGTGGTAGCTGGATGGAGTTTCTCCTCAGCATTCAAAGCATTTAGAGAGGAAGGTACCTCAGACACAGATGCACAAGGGAATGAAAACTTGTGCTCCTGACCTTCTAACCAAACTTTCCTGCTAAACAAGTGTGGATGGGAACAGCCTAATGTTACAACAGTTTCTCTCAGGGCAATGGGCCCATCGCTACTGTCTTCCATACACAGAACATTGTGATATAACTCTGTGAGGAGCTGTGCATTCCCATAGAAATCTTCCTCATTTCAAAGAGCCAGCCTTGGGTTTTGACTTAAAGTGAGGTTGAAAGAGCTGTTCTTTGTTTTCTTGTCTCTCTCGGCTGAGGAAGCAAAGCAGAGACCTCCTTGACTTCATGCTTAGATGGCACACTCTTTAAAGAACTGGCTAGGGAAAGAAACTGACTTTCTCAAAGTCATTAATGGAAAGTAATCAGGAGACTAGATGGCTCCTCCAACTTAAAAGAAACACAATATCAGCCTTTTTAAGTGTATCAGAACTAGCTATCAAGGTGCCTCAGAGTCCTCCTCTTACAGAAATATAACACATCGCTAAACTCTGTAGTTCTGCAAGGTTGCAGGAAGTCTTAAAAGACATTATACCTGCATATTGGGGTGTCCCCAGCAAACACTGACTTTGGGGACAGACGCAATGGGGTGGGCTATGTCCCTGCTCCTGGACCAATGAGCTCACCTGAAAGAATGTGGGCAGATACGTTCAGATCCACTAACATTGTGACTCACACTTTCACATGGCAGAGGGGGATAAAGGAAGTGCTGAAATAAATGACCAGGCATAGGGAGCTGATGCATACTGACTCAGGGGAAAGAGATTTGGTTGGAATGGGGGAAAGAGATTTGGTTGGAATGGCATGAGTGTCTAGGAATGCCCAAACCCTCATCTTCAAAACATGTGCCTCCACAGAACTTGCAGGCTGCCTCAACATGGTATGATTTAGCCACAACACTGGTATTTGTGGGCATATTTTGATTCCATAATAATGAATAATGTTAATTATATATTCAAGAGTTATTTTAGGATGAATATATCAAATGGCGATCATTTTATGCCATTTTGCTGGCATTTAAGGATGCTGCAAAGGTGTGCAAGGACATTTTCATTGCTTGTAGGTTACCTAAAAAGCTTGTTTACTATTTTCAAAATGAATAGATAAGATAGACAGATATATAAACAGAAAGAGACAGAGAGATAGATGACTGGTAGACAAATGATAGATAAGTGATAGGTACATACATACATACATACATACATACATACATAAATGATAGATACTAGGTAGGTAAATAGGTAGATAAATGAAATATAAACATAGAGAGATGACAGATACATAGACAGTCGATAATAGGTAATTAGGTAGATAAATAGGTGATAGGTAGGTACATACATATATACATACACAAAAGATAGATACTAGGTAGGTAAATAGATAGACAAATGAAATATAGACATAGAGAGATGATAGATACATAGATAGATGGTAGATAATAGGTAATTATACCTATAAATAGATAAATAGATTGATAGGTAAGTAGGTAGACAGGTAGGTATGTAGCAGCTAGTAGATATGTAGATATTGGTAATCATTTCCCTTATATTGTCTAGAATTCTAGATATTGCATAGGCTGTCTGACACAGATGAGAACATGGAAATATTAGTCTTCTGCTGTTTAAAAAGACATGGTCAAATTTCCAGGTTCAAGAGTTTCCATGGAGAATAAAGAGTCACGACTAAAGAACTGAATCTAGGAGCCAGGAAAATGGAAGGGAACCATGGGGGTTACAGGGAAGAAGAAGCTCAAGAACAGTAGATAGGGGGAGATAGGTATTATCAAGAGGGAAAGGGGGAAATGGGAGTATTTAACCAGGGAGGGGGGAGGGAGGCTATATAAGATAAGAGAGAGGTGAATAAGTAATGTTTAGGTGGGATGCAAACCAAAAGGGAATGTATTAGTTCAAAAGCCTACTGAAAAATCTACCTATGAGTGCATGTGTATAGCTGAAGGCTATATAACGAGAAACACAGTGCCAGGCAGGAGAAACCTTCTTCGACTTATTGGTCACGGAAGACAAAGAGACTCCCAAAATAACAGAGGCTATTGCCACAGACTTTGATTACCTCCCAGAACTTGAAGGTAAAACCCTGTTGCTGAAGACATACTTCAGACATAGAGCAGTGGAGCTGGAAATGACCTGGAAGACTAGTTCTCATAATATCAGAAGATACTATGCAAGCTGCTAAGGGAGAAAAATCAATCAATGGTCCAGCCCAGCTGTAAAGTCTAATAACCAACAATGACCAGCGCAATAAACTATTGCTATTATCTTGGGAGTAATCAAGAGCTATCTAATTAGACTTAAGACCCACTCACTGGAAGGGAACTCATGTTTGGTACTGTAAACATAGCCAAATACACATGGCTGGGGAGGTCATAGAATCTAGAGAAGAATTAATGTCTGTCACACACATCCCTAGACAAATGTAATTGCTTACTGTATGCTAAATATGGATCCTTATATTTATAGACAAGTATGCCAGTCACCACTCATCAAAGAAGCTTCTTTTTGCAGCAGATGGAGACTATTACTGAATCTCACAACCAGTCAAATGCAGAGAGTAAGTGTCTGTGAGATGCCCAGCCTTAAGTGATTCATCTACAATGGAACCTCTACACCTAAGGCTCATGGAACACAGTGGAGCAAGTCATGGAGGGAATACTAAAGAGTCTCTCGACTCTCACCAGTGAAGGAAGTTTCCTCATACAACAGTTGATGATCAACACAGAAAGACACAACTGGCCAATGTGTAGACACTAAGAGACTGCAGAGTACATGTCCCTGGATAGGATTCCTATGTCAAATCTCTGCCACCGAGGGTCTAGGAACCATTGTGGAAGAGGAGGCAGAAAGACTGTAAGAGCTAGGAGTGGTGGATGACCACAAGGAAACAGGGTTTTCCAGGCAGCTGGAAATTTGCTCATATGTTCATACAGCAATGGTGATAGCATGCACAAGACCAATGCAAACTCAAACCAGACAAAAACCCAGCACAGAAGTGGGGAAATGGGTTAGAAGTCCCATAACTAAGAAACTATTGGCAACTGATCACTGCTGGGTGAGGGAGAGTTGGTCTTTTTTAAGGAAGAGATGCTAAATAGGTTGCCCAGGCTCCAGTGAATGGACTTGCACCAAGGGACATTTGTGGACACAAACTTGACCCAATAGGCCTTAACATATATGGCAGAATGCATGAAATCTGGCAGGGGAATATGGGAGAGACACAAAATTTCAACAAACTTTTAAAAAAATGAACTGAGGGGCTAGGGAGGTGGCTCAGTGGTTAAGAGCATTGGCTACTCTTGCTGAGGTCCAGAGTTTGATTCCTAGCACCCACATGGCAGCTAACAACCATTTGTTCCAGGGGTATTCGACGCCTCTTCTGACTTCCATGGGCACTGCATGAGATGGGTGCACTTACATACATGCAGCCAATACACTCATACACATGAAATAAAAAATAATAAAATATTGAGGCTGGAGAGATGGCTTAGTGGTCAAGAGTGGTTAAGACTGCTCTTGCAGAGGACCGAGGTTCAATTCCCAGCACCTACATGGTGGCTACGAACTGTCCTTAACTCCAGTTCCAGGGGAATCCGAAGCCCTCTTCTGACCTCCACGGCATTGTACGACATGGGTGCACTCACATACATGCAGGCAATACACTCCTACACATAAAAAACAACAATAATAATAATAAATATTTTTTTAATTAACTGACTCTACATGCAGAAAAATAGTGTTGTGAAAGTAGCTTTATCACCATTAGCAGATAAGTTCTTAATCTTGAGTCAGTTTCTGAGGAAAGGAAATTACCTGGTCTAAAGAGTTGGGTGAGAATTACTAATGGCTAGTCCATGGCAGACGCTCTCTAAATAGTGGTTGTTTTCTATATTCCCCAAGATCTTTTCCCTTATGTTTCTGCCCACTGGAGACTCATAAAGCACTTTACTTCCAATGAAGATGTGTCTGAATAGGTTGTGAAGGCCAGGGTGGGTGCACATGTAGTTCCCAGGATAGCCTAAAATCTTCTCTTTTCAAAACACATAAAAACCTTTGAGAAAATATGGAATTCTTTTTTATGTGCAAGGCTCAGGTACACAAGTCAAGATAGGTGGTCGCTAAATTGTCAGCACCCTAAGGCTGTCTGACTGCTTCAGAAAACTAGAGCTTTGGATTTAATTTAATGGTCAGCCAATGGGGTAGATGACTTCACATTACACATGGGTTTTCAAATACCCAAAATCTTAGTGCATGGGTGAGCCAAAATATATTCCCTCACAAAGGCAATTTAGGGAATTTACCCTTATCAATTCTGATTCTGGGAAGAGGAGGGAGAATTGGTTGAGAATTCAGAGAACTTATTATCGTCCCTCACACAGATCTGAGCTCAATTCCTAGCAAAGCATGTGGACTGCAAAGCGCCAAGCTAAGAATTTGACATTCTGAGGCCAGATTGGCAGAGACTCCAGGTATTTGGCAGGAGCAAGAACAGCTCTTCACAAAGGTAAAGCACCTTCAAAGGAAGTGCTTTCAAGAAAGGAGCGCTTCAAAGAAAGAGCCTCTGGCTTCAAAGAAAGTTCCAAAATGTATGAGTGTAAAAAAAAAAAAAAACACAAAACAGATAACTAAACAAGGCATCATAACCAGAGTCTGCGGAACCCACACCAACAGCCACACCCAGCAGAACGAATCCGGAAGACCCCAGACAAAAACACAGCACAAATATATTCACTAGGTTTTTAAAAATGCCTAAAAGGACTGGCTTGAAAACGAGATAAGAAAAAGAGGGCATGAAAAGCTATGAACTAGAATTGAAACAATAGTCCTCCAAGAATAAATCTATGATAAATAAAACCCGAAGCTCAGAATAGATACTAAGGAAAGATTAGACACAACCGGGCGGACAGATGTCGAAACACAGGCAAACCAGATAAAAAGAGGCCGAATGTGGATATGTAGGCGGAAGGTAGTGAAAGAAAGGAGGAAACCCAAGTGGAAAGGGAAAAGCTAGAGCGCACATCCAGACCGTGGGGAAAGAGCGAGGAGACGGGAGGCACAGTACTGGAGGCACAGCGGGAAGGAACTATCTTCAATTGATGAAATTAACCAAACCTCAGAGTTGAGCACTTTAGTGAGTCTTTAGCAGAAGGACCAGATGACTGTGTTGAAATGACTGAACGCCTAAACAGTAGAGAGAAAAGACAGAGGGCCTAAAAAGAGCCACAGTTAGGGAGGCAGCTGGTCCTCTAGGGGCAGCAGCTCAAAGGCAGCACCATCCCATCACAGAATGCAGAAAACAGTCACCCAACAGCGGAAATGCCTTCCAGCAAAGTGAGGACACATTCAGATAAAAAATGATGAGAGAAGCTTTTCCCACTGGAGCCTCACATACTCTTCAGAGTATGCTGGCAGGGGGAAGGGCCACAGAAAGAACGGGGTGGGGGGGGCATAAATGAAAGATCAGACGAGTAAAGAAAGGGGAGTATCATGACCAACACCAAGCCACGAAGCACCTAGGGGAGAATTCATTCCTCAGAAAACCACTTATAAAGGTTAAATCTGTGAAAAGAAATCTTATCGGAGGCACATGCCCAGGAGGAAATCTGTAAGGAAACCTTGCAGGGATACACACTGAACTTCAGAGAGTATTTCTCAGCTTCCAGAGGAACCACAGAGAGAATGCACACTTCTGTTGCACTCCTGGGGCCCAGCCATTAGTCTCCATTTGAATACCTCATATGTGAACCATTTGCTCACATGTACTTTGGTATGTTTGGGGCATCTCATGAATCAGAAGTTTGAAATTTCTCTAAGAATTTACCTTAAAAATAGTATATAACAAATTTAAACAAAAATTTCCAAATTTGACCAATTAAACTTTATTGGTTCCTAAAAAATGTTTCAGAGACAGGGTGAAAGGTAGATGGGAAATGAGGTGATGTAAAGAAACTCTGCCCTACCTGATATGCCTTGAAATCAATAATTAGCCCATAGACAAATCACACCTATGAAAACATCCACCATTTGATGACGGAATGCTCTAGATCATTTCATAGGACACTTTAGTCATGTGATTAGTTTGTTTACCTTGCAGTGACCAACTGGAGGCCCAAATCCAGTTCAGTGCTTAGCTGCTCTGACAGCTGGCATTGATTTCCTCTCTCCATAGGTCTCCATGGCATGCTGAGGCTGGGATGGTTTTGATGCTATTGGGCTTACAATGTGAAGAAGGTCTTGCCATTGGATTGAGGGCAAATACAAGAAGGTATATGCCAGCAGAGGACAGAGTTCTCTGTAGTCCAACTAAGTGTGTTCTGAGAGTGGTTCAGTAGACTGTAAGCTCCTTAAGACAGAGACTTTGCCTCTGTCATCTCTCACGTCACAGCCAGTTTTACAGATACAATCATATCTGGTCTGCGAGAGTTCTATAGATTGGACTATATGAATGAACAAATGAATGAATGATTCGTCATGGGCAGCTCTGTTCCTATCCCATTGCTCAGTATGAGAGGGCATATACTGATGAGTGTGTGTGCACATAAAAATGTGTACACTCAGCATGACTTATGGGACTAAGCAGCCACTCTCTGGATTTGAGGCCCACTCTGCAAAGATGGAGAATGAGGAAAACTGGATTCTCAGACACAAAAGATGAGCTTTTCCATGTACAGCTCTCCCATTTCATTATGTGCTTACAGTGGAGACCCTCTCCTCTATCACAAGACTTCTTCAAGACTTCTTGGTGTTAATTTGTAGTGGTCATTTAGGTGAGTGAGAAAGGAAGAAATTTTAGAGTCTAAAGGGGTCCAGCCCTCCAGAAGACACATCCCAATCTTGGAATTACAGATGCTTAGGTGTGGAGGAGACTAAGGAGAGAAAATCATCAACGTGTGGGTGGGAGGATGAAAAGTGGGGTGGGCAGAGGGAGGGGATCATGTGGAGGGACTTCCCTGGAAATCTGACTCCAGCACCCACAGCTGGGCATCACCAAAATCAAATGCATGGGAACTGGGCAGTGTGCCAGGCTGTCTCTAATTGTACTCTTGATAGAATGCCTTTATTACTGGGTTCTAAGCACTCTGCATGCCAAGAAACTCAGACACCATAAAATGAAGGCTAGATTTTAAAATCAAACATTAAGCATAATTTTCTGTATGAGTGTTGCACAGTGGACAGCATGTTTTACAGCCGCTGTTTAACACTGCATTGGTTATCACGCAAGGCAGCCACGACTCAAGGGCTTATGAAACTTACCCTAGGTCACACAGCTAGTGAGTGGCGGCTATAATTCAGGATGTCTTTTTATACTGGAGTTTGATTCTGATCCCTCTACTACTGATAGACTTGACCTCAGTATTGCTAGATGGGTGTGAATAATTTGCTCCTTGACAATGTTTCCTGAGTGCCCTTTCCTTCTCAATAAGGTTGGTCATTATTTGGCTGGATATGAGAAGCTCCAGATAAGAGTAAAGAATATGTATCTTCTTAATGTGTCTGAAATGATGAAGAACTAACTGCACGCATGCGGTAACTGCTCTCTACTACACAGAGGGCCACGTGCCATGTGTATGTGGTATTTGGGGCTGCAGGCACAGGCTGCCTGGGGGAAGTGATACATCCACTCATGTTAGGAAAGAGAAAAGCGACAGAACGATGAATCATGGGATGGAGAGCATGGGTGGAGAGGGTTTGGAGACCTGACTTTAGCTGCAGCAAGGGGTCCATGACCTTAACTCCTCCCAGCAGCTGTCCTGTAGATAAAGTGAGTTGTTCCGGAATGGCTACGGGAGACCTTATGGGACATAAATGAGGCATCTGCAGATCGTATTTGATCTATTATTGCCAGTTGAAGGGCTCAATGCTTAGGTAGGTTGTGCATGGCCACTTTTGTCCAGTGTCAAGCGTTTTGTCTGCTTCTTCTTCTGTTGGTTCTGTTCCTGGACCTGCGCCACAGTGGCCACAGACTGGGGAAAAGGTCCTGCTCCCTACCGCCATTCTCCAAGCTCCTTCCTAGTAGGAGGCAAACGAACCTGGAGGATATGAGAGGCAGCTTCCACGGTCCTCAGACGGCTTTCCTGTGCGAACTGGGTGAAAGTTACTGAGCAATGGGGAGCCGCCTTGGAGCTCTGGCATTTCTGCTTTTGGGAACATGGCTTTGGCCCTTCTGCAAGTGGTCCCGGGGATTATGTTACAGGCAGGCAGAGGTGCAGGGCAACGTGGGGCAGGGTCAAGCAAGGCCTGCACAAGTCCGGGAACCTCACACTGCAGTCCTCAGTGCCAAGTCAGACCTTGGCACTCTTTCCTCACACCTCCCTGATGCCTTCTGGGGAATGCTGTGAAAGTGCCAGAAGCTTGGGAAATCCAGCATGTGGGAATACAAAAGTTTTGTTATAAAACCCTGTTTAGCCAATGTATAAACCTGATAAGCTTTCGTTATTGTATGGCTAAATACTAGGAATGTGTTGAATGCTTGGACCTCGGCTTAGAGTGCTCTTAGGAAACTCATTAGAAGGTGGTTCTGCATAGGAGGAAGTTAGGTCCTAGAGCTACTGTTGGAGGGATTGCTGGGACTCCAGCCCCTTCTCTTCTCTCTCTCTC
>NW_008340872.1:1399241-1419818 GCF_000622305.1 Nannospalax galili | reverse complement strand
TGTTGTTTCGTGTTTTTTTTTTCTCTCTCTCTCTCTCTCTCTCTCTCTCTCTCTCTCTCTCTCTCTCTCTCTCTCTCTCTCTCCTTCCTGGCTTACATGAAGTAAGCAGCTTTGCTCCACCAGAAGCTTCCTGCTCACCACAGGCCTAAGATGATGGGGGTCAAGTGACCATGAACTGAGCCCTCTGAAACCATGAACCCAAATCAACCTTTCCTCCTTTGAGATGACCCTCTCTAGTATGCTCTCACAGTGGTGGAAAGCTGACTGACAGCCTGGCAGGGCCCCTTGTGAGTCTGAGAGAGCCCTGTGTGTGACCTCCCCCCATACCAGTGCAGGCTCCTCCTCACGGTGCTGTTCCTTTTCATGATTCACTCTTCCACATAATCAGGGCCAGGGGATAAGGATGGTATCACTCTCAGTCCTGGGCTACACAACTCATAGCTAGGATTTGCCTGAATGGAAAGAGAGTAAAGAATGGGGTGGCCCCCATGCCAGGACCTTGTGACTTCACACAGGATGTATGCTTTGCTATCAGGGAACTCCTCCAGAAGAGACACAAAGAGAATGGAAAACACCATCTGTGAGTAAGACCATAGGTCAGGCCTAAAGGGAGGTCCCGTCACCCAGGCCACCCATATGGCACAGTCATTGAACAGAAGAGAAACATCTAGAAGATTAACTCTAAAAAGGCAGATAAATGATAGAATCACTTCATCTTATGCATGGTTACTCCAGACAGACACTGCACAGCCAGACATGCTTACCTGAAAAATTATACTGAAAGATCATGTGCTGAGCTCCCATGAGGTGCGGGTGCCATTTTATTTGATCTCCACATTGATTCCGTGAAGCTGAGCCATGACCTGTGTTCTCTTTCTAGCCAAGTAAGCTGAGTCTTAAAGAAGACATTTTCCAAGGCCAAGCTGCTGAGGAAAAGCTGAGCACACCCTCCCACAGCCTCTTGAGCTCATCTGCTTCTAGCCAGTACCCTGGTGTAACTGACCTGGCAAGAACAACGGTATTCTAGAGACACTTGTGTCCCTCCATCTGGCCATCAGACTATTGAAACAGTGGTCCCCAAGAAATTGGGATTTCCCTAGGAATCTCATGCTGGGAGAAAGAAAAGCCTGAAACCTGGTACCCACCAGAGGAAGAACTTGTCTCCAGGAAAGAGATTTCACACAGTGGCAACAACTTGAAAGAGCAACTTACAGGAGAACCTGGAGTCTTGGCTGGGTCTCTGTATGTGTATGTGTGTGTGTGTGTGTGTGTGTGTGTGTGTGTGTGTGTGTGTGTGTGTATGGTTCGTTTTTTCCTGCCCTCTGTTTAAATATCAATCTCATGTCAAAACCTTGAAGATGAACTTAAGGAGTCACTGGACTTCTGTGTTCCTCTTCCCAATGTGGCCACTCTAAATAAACACCCTTTATCTGCTTTCCAAAATTACTTGTCTATTTAATTGGTCTTTTTAAGATCTGTGGCTGTGCCTAGTTTGTTAGGGCTTCCAGGGCCCAGGCTCTAACCCTGACAACTTCAGTAATACTAATAGGTCTCAAAAATCAACAGTAAAAATACGTACATGTATAGAAGAAACAGATGAGTGAAGGGGAGCATGACAAAGCAAAGAGGCTTCGCAGACCGCAGGAGATGAGACTGGACAAAGGGCAGATGTCATCCAGGACAAGGTACAAAACAAACTGTTGGCAAAAGCCTGCAGGTGTCTGTGTCAGGAGCCGCAGCACCTGCCAATGTGGGGAAGGTAGAGGGTGAGGCTAGGCTGACGCCGCAGCACCTGTTCTCCTAATGCGACATGGCCAGAGGCTTCTGGATAGTTGGCAAAGATCACAGACAGGAGGGTTCACAGTGCTGACCTCAGAGAATGACTGTGAGAGCTCTGCCCAGTAGAGATCTGGAGCAGGAATGACAAAATCGCTAAGCTTGCAAAGGAAAAAAAGACCCAAGTAAATTGAGAGTCAGAGAATCTAGCAAAAGATAAGACCGAAGCAAAGAAAGAAAAAATGGAAAATTTTAACTCATTTGTTGAAATACAACTACCTAATATTATTGCTTATATAAATCAATACTATGTTGTGACATTCCAGGAGGTGTGGTTTCGTGAGGGGAAGATAATCATAAACAGTATATAAACAGTATATAAAATACTTTAATTTTATTAGTCTGCTGGGCATATAGTGAACAAATTATATGAAAGTAATCAACAATATAAGACTTTGTTCAAATTTAGGTTTACCTGAGTCAATCTACTTTACAAATATTTACAGAGCATTCTTAATGTATAAGGCCCTCTGATAGGTTTCTGGAGCATCAAAATGAGATTGTGTTTCCCTTCAAAAGTCCATCCATACCATCATCAGTTACAGACAATGGGGCACCAAGGGCCGGCAGTGGGATACAATCTCACTTTTGAAATAAAGGGTTCATTTTCTATAGAGCATTTATAAACAACAAAACTAATAAATTTTAGTGATTCTAAATAATATCAGTAATAAAACATTCCTGCAAAAAAAAATAGTCAAGGTTTGGCAAAGTGTAAGCTATCGGTTAAATCCAGCCAGCTGTCTGTTTTTATAAATAAAGTTTTATTGGAACCACTCTTATTCATTTATGTTTTATTGGAGTCACTCTTAATCATTTATGTATTATCCATGCCAACTTTCTTTTATGCCACGGGGTCAAGTTGAGTGGTTGTGACAGAGGCCAGATGGCCACAAAGAATAATATATTTACTATCAGGGTTATTCAGAGGAAGCTTCCTGACCTCTGACCTAAGATATAAACAACTGCTGTGATATACAATATAATATACATGTCAACTTCAATTAGCACTTTTTAAAATTGCTTGTCCCTTAATAAACAGTGTATTCTACAAGCAGCTTCATTCTGGAAGTCCCGGTTGTGTGGTGTCCTTCGAGGGATCAGCTGCATGCATTCTGAGAATAAGCCTGTGACTATTTGGGTTCTATTCCTGTCTCCAATCTGAATGCTATCCATGAGAGTGGCTTCAAAGAAATGAGGACACTCTGCTTTTAATTCAAAGAACTAGACCTTGTGTTGTATCCATTTTTTGTCCTCTGAATCTATGTCCATTTGGGATTTTATTTATGTGCAATATTTACTATAATAAACAGTTACAAGGGGCTAGAGAGATGGCTCAGCTGTTAAGAGCACTGATTGCTCTTGCAGAGGACCCAGGTTTAGTTCTCAGCACCCATATGGCGGCTAACAACTGTCCATAGCTCCAGTTCCAGGGGATCTGGCACCCTCTTCTGATCTCTGTGGGCATTGCACAACACTGCTGCACTTACATGCATGCAGGCATAACACTCATACACATAAAAGGAAAAAAATAATAAATAAAATATTAAAATAGAAAATGAAAAATAGTTACAAACTGGTATGTATAGTAACTTTGCTTGGATATATGCAAATTTTTGTTCTGATATTAAACAATTTTCAGAATTCAAATGCCCTTTTAAAATTGCCATTTATTTATCCACAAATGATGATTGCTATGTGATTAGTGCTGAAATTGACTGTTACATAGGAGAGTGTCACTGTGTTGTGCCTCCCAAGGGGCACATGACCTTTCACTAGTATCTATAAAGGGTGGTGGAGTTTAATGAGAAATGTGCCATGACAGAGCATCATGGAGGCTTTGGGTGAGGACAATCCTTTAGGATGGAGGAAAACGGGACCTCCCACTACAGGAAAGGCTTCTGACTGTGAGGATATGAGTGCACGCGTGCTCACACACCAGCTTTGAGCGTGCGCAAAGTGACCTCACTTCTCCCACACAACATGGAGAATTTGGTGGTGTGACATTTCCCTCCAGGCATGTGCATGAACTACAAAACCACTGTCAGGGTGGCACAGATCAAAGTAGGAACGGCTCCCACACCCTTACTTCATGCTGAGTGTCAGTCCAAAGTGCTATACTAATGTGAACATAGAAACGGTGTTCATGCAGTGTTGCCCACACCACATACTTTCAGATCCATCTAGAAGGGGAACTGCATGGATCAGCAGGCCTATGCACTACATTGGGTATTCAGACCTTAGATTTGGACACTGAGTGCTTTCAGAAGAAGGAAGACAGCATGGTCAGAGACATCAGGCTGAGCTCTAGCCACTGTCACAGGAGAGAAGGTGATGTCTCCAAGTCTGGGCCATAGAGTATGCAACCCGGGGCTCTGCTTCTAAAAGCAGAGGATGGTCCCCACTCTAAGTACATTGAAGGAGACCCTCCAGAGAATGGGGCCTGGGAAGGTGATTAGTTGAGTGAGTTTAGCAAGCTGCTTGGGAAGTTCTGTCAAAAGTCTAAATCATGAGCTAAAAGCTAAAAGACAGGCAGCCAGCACAGCTGCACCCTGAAGCTCCAGGTGTGGCCTCAATTCAGCTCAGAATATTTTAATACAACCCAATGAGCCATCACGGTCTATAGCTTTTGTGCTAAAGTTGCTAAGACATATAGAAATTTAAACTTACATAAATGCAAACAGTTATATATAGAATATTTAGGAAATTAGAAATATAAGAATAGCTCCCAATTTCAAGACATAAGAAGTCCTCCATGCCTATCAACTCATTCATCTATACTGTGAAATAAATCCAGTCTTTATAATATCCCACTACACTAGTGTCTCACTTTTATATCATTTTACAAGGGAAGCAACATGATTGAACAACTGCCCAAGATCACGAAGGCTACATAATTTCAACATGGAGTCAGGGACTGGAGTTGTAGCTCAGTTGATAGATTGCCCGTCTAGCATGCAATCCTGGTATGGCATGAAGCTGGATGTGGTGACACATACCTGTAATCTCAGCATTCAAAGAGTAGAGGTAGGCAGAAAAGCAGTTCCAAGTCATCCCATCATCCTAAGGTACATAGCAAGTTTGAGGCTAGGCTGGGTTACATGAGGCCCTATCTTCCTTCCTTCCTTCCTTCCTTCCTTCCTTCCTTCCTTCCTTCCTTCCTTCCTTCCTTCCTCCCTCTCTTCTTCCCTCCATTTCTCTCTCCCTTCCTCCCTCCCTCCATTAATCAATCAGGAGGTAGGATTTAAACATAGACTGACTGACTATAGAGACATCACATTGTCTTACCTGAATCATCTTGAATTCAACTTAAAGATGGGTACGTATTTGTTCCATGGTACAGAACAGTGACAAACCACAGGACCACTATGGAAAAGAAGTAATCCCAAGCTAGAACCAGTTTTTAAGTTTTGTAAACTTAAAATTTCAAACCTATATAACTAGAGTTTCCTTAAGGCCCTTCTCACATTTCCAAGATTCTGTTCTAACTGGACAATCAAATTCAAAAAGAACATCAATAATATGGTAAGTAATCAGGCGTGGATTTGGCTAAGAGTTCTTGTGGTCTCCAAAGTGAAGGACTAGATTCATGTGACGACCTTCTAAAAATATGAATTCTTGGATCCCATCCCTCAGGGGATCTCACTCAAACCACAAAAAGGTCATTAAGAAATTCACTCACTTTTGGATGGCCTAAGAGATGGGAACAGCTACCCTCAAAATTACTACAATTTGATAACTTTGCTTCCCTGTTTGGATTTCAAGGTTGAGTTCTCATGAGCTTTCTTCTACTGGGGAAGCTGAGCTTCTTTCCTCCTCTCAGCCCTTCCCCGTTCCCTCCTCCTCTCTCTCTTGCCTCCCTTGCCGTCCTTTCTTTCATGCACAGATCAGTACAGAGAAGAGTCCCCATGCTAGGCACTGTGCTAGGTCTGGGCAATACAGCTCCTGTGTCCTAAGGGAGCATGCACTGGAGTGGGGGGGTGCAGGTGCACACACATGTAGGCCTGCATCCAAGGACTATAGAGAGGTTCATGGAGTCACTCCACTGCCTTCCCGTAGCGGCCTCAGCCCTAACAATTCCTGGAAGATGCAGGCTATTGAGTAGATTAGAAGAAAGATGAGCAGTGCCTTCTCCAGCTACTCCTCTGGCCCCTTATGACTGCCAGGGTTTGGAGGTTGCAGGTCTAGTAACTTGTGTTCACTCATTTCTTATGAGTCACACAGGAGTCACCACGACCCTGACCCATACCAAGGATGGTCATTTATTTACCCTTTGAAACATGACCAGGTGGCCCATTAATTTTGCAACATTAATTCTAAGAGGAAATTAGATTCCAACCAAAGTCATTTATCTTTTGCAAATAGAGCCACTAGAGGAAAGAGCATCGATAATCACAATGTAATTTTTTGAGTTAGGAAGTGGCCATGACGTTGGCATTGGGGCTTCTGCACATGTAAGGATTTTATGGCATTTTCTGGAAGGAAAGCAATTGTTTTAAAGCTAGGGAAAAAAGACCACTTCAAAGAACTGTTCCTCCCTAAGATGTAGCTTAGACCGGTCCAGGGCATGACAGAGGAAAGGGCATCTTCTGAGTCACTCACATATGATTGTAGATCATTTATCCCTAATGTGCTTCCCATCAAGATGAGTCTATTGGAGCTGAGGAGATGCTCAGATGGTAAAGTACTTGCAGTGTAAGTGCAAAGACCCGAGTTCTATCCCCAGGCTTGGTGGCTTATGTTTGTAAACTCAGCATTATCAGGCAGACCCCTGGAGCTCAGCCTAGCCTAATAGGATAGGGTGTCTCAGGTCTCAGTGAACGATTCTGTCTCAGAAAAACAAGATGAATGGTATCTAGAGAGTGACACTCGAGGCTGACCTCTGGCCTCTGCACATGGCACACAATGGGCACTTTCACTCACACACACACACACACACACACACACACACAGGTCTGTTTAGGAAGAATCTGCAACACTGCAGTTAACATGGTTGAGGTGTCACTGACTGACTCATGTAGTTAAATGGATTCTCATTTTCAAACTTTTTAATCTTCTCCAATCTGCTATCTCTTCAAAACAGTGATTTTCTTCCCCAAGGAAATATCTTTCCCGATGATTTAGTCTATAAGCAAAACCGCTAATTAGTTTCTATCCTTCTAGTTTAATTCTCTGTTATCTGTGCCTTCTGCTGAAACATGTTACTTACCCATTCTTTTTTTCCAAATTCATGTCTCTATCTCATTTTTCTTTTGTTTATGGATGTGTGTTTGCCATGTGTGTGTGTCCCCAATGACACACTTCCTCCAGCAAAGTTCTACCTCTTAAAGGTTCCATAACTCCCCAAACCGCACCACCAACCTGAGCCTATGGGGGACATTTCTCATTCAAGCCACCACACTAACCTGTTGTAAATTAATTGCTTCTGATGTGGTTTCATGACCAGTCCCATTGGTCTACGTAGCGATTGTACATTTACCTCTACTAATCAACTAAGAGCCAAAAGGCCCTTTGTGTTAAAAATGGCCTCTTTCTTAAAAATCTTTATTAGGAATATTTTCTAAAATTGTTTGGATGTATATCTTAAAGGACTAAAAGAGCTCCTTATTCTTTTTCTCTTTTGGAAAATCAGATGCTATTTTTTTCATCATCAGAGATCTAATATGTATAGAGGATCTTTACAGTTTCAAATTCAGAGTCCATTAGCTTCACTGCATAACTTGGACTGTGTGTCTCCAAGCACAGACTGGAGTGTTCTGAGAACTTTATCAAGAAGATAATGTCCATTTCTCATTTTTTCTTGAAACAATGTCTCAAAACTATGTAGCCCAACCCGCCTCAAACTTTCTCTCCTTGGATCAGCCATTCCATTGCTCTGACTATATGTACCAGGATGTCTGGCCATTTGCATCATTTCTACATATCAGTAACAGTATCCATTGTATAGAAGATTATGGAAGAGAAAGCCTCTCTATATTGTCTATAAACATGCCGGTATTTCCCCTGATACATTCCTGTTAGCATCCATGTGTACTGAAAGACAGGAAGAAATGTCAAGGGTGTTCATTTTCCTCAGAAAAACCTTTCCTTTCACCCCAGGCATTTCAGTGTGTTTTGACTTTTCTTTTTTGGTAAGCATGGTATCTGTCAAATATTAATGTCAGTTATACAAACTCTTTTACAAACAACAATTTAATAGAAAAGTTTCCTTTATATTTAGTTGAAACACTGAAATAGAATAAAGTATTAAATATTGGCAAATTGCTGTCCCATGGGTGAGGATGCTTAATTTATGATGTTGGTGGAGACATCTTGATAAAAGTCATGTAATTCCTGCGGCAATTCCAAATTAATTTTTTGCAGTAGAAGAAAAAGCAGCAGTTATTTTTAATTTGAAACATCAGAAATGCCAACAGTCAAAGGGTTTAACCACATCTCTAAACCGGCGACACAGGCAGTGGTCTAAATATGAGCCCTGCAATTGTGGTTTGGGTTTTAGAGCCATTGCACACTTGTTAGTTACCCTGCTGGAGCTGAGGGAAAAGCTGCTCAGGGCTGAGAAAGGAATTTGCAGACTGTCATGGCAGGTTAATTTAGTCTGACTTGGACCCAACCCCAAGACTCACACACATCTTCTAGAATTATGTGGCCAAGCCTATGCTGGTTTGCTTAACAAGTAAAGACTGCCATGGTTTTTTAGAGTTAACAATAAAGGACAAAGATATGGGCAAAGGCATTTGAGAAATCTGATGGATGAGTAGATTTTTCAAACGGAAAATACCATTGCTGGAAAACTAAGACCTTTGGGTTTTAACAGTCTTTCTGCCTATGTGCAATTGCTACAGATGGTGATTACTGCACATGCGTGGAGATTTGTGCTATGTCCCACCTTGTTCATATCATCATATTGTGCCATTTCCTTTGATTCTCCTCTAACCACAAAGGGTCTGCATTTTCTCAAGGTTCCTCTCTGAATCTAGAGGGTTCTATCCACTCATTCATCCAAACAGCCTATCAATTCTGCTCCAAGCCTGGAGTAACGCCTACACAAGCTCACAAGAGGACAGAAGCAAGAATCACATAGAAAAATATTGCAAATGTTTCCTTACAATGTCTGAATTTTAATGGGAAAAGAGTGGGATCTTAAACACATGTGTGTGTCCTGCTTCTGTGTGAATACAGCATGTACACAGAAACAACAGGAAACAACTCAGTGTGACGGTATCAACACTCACAAATCTCAGAACACAGTATTACATTAAAACAATTTATAGAAGTATATATATGTATGATAACATTAAGGTGGTATTTATACTTGTAAATACAGGTTTTGTTGTATTTTAAAATACACGTGTAGGAAAGTTATAAATCAAAACGTGAAGATGAAAGGACACCAACACCAGAGAACGGTTCCCTCCACAGTCTGGGAGGAGGATAGCATCTTGGGTCACAGTTGATTAACAATTTTTTTCTAATACTTTCTTGGCTAGGAAGCTAAGGTTGGCGGAGCACGGTCCTCGAAGGCTGAAATGGGACCAAAGATGGAAGCAGAGAATGAAATTAACTGCGGAAATCCACGCTGGCTGGTGTTGATTTCCGCAAAGAAGCTGCAGGCCTTGCTGGCTCCTACCGTTTCTCCTCCCTTGCATCCCCTCCTGTACTAACCTCATTATGATCTATTCATTTATCTGCCCTCTCCTCACCCTTCATTCCAACACCAGCCCTGAGAGGCACCGGCAGCTCTGTTCTCTCCACTGTTAAATCTTCAGCATCTACCTGCTGTTCAGAGCCCATAGGAGCCGGTCAAAAAGAACTGTCCAAGACAAGCGAGATGATCAGAGTTCAATCCTTGGAACTTACGTGGTAGAAAGAGAACACACACACACATACACACACACACACACACACACACACACAGAACACATATGCAAATGCACAAATAAATAAAATATTTTTAACTTTCTAGATGGATCAAAAGCAAGAGGTAATATTAGGATTAGGGTTTCCAAGAGAATGACATTATACCACTTCTGAGGGGAGTGTACTGGGCCCTAGAGCACAAAGGAATTAATACTGATGGATGGGAACCAAGGTCTCTTCATACAAGGGTTAGATCTAGGAACACTGCAGATTCTCTTCAGTGAAATCCCCAATTATAAAATCAAGAACAGAAAGGCTGACTTGGGAAGTGATTGTGGGATTGTGCCTGGATCAACAGACCCAACAGGAAGCCAGAGGAGCCTTAGGGCACTGGTAAGTGGGAAAGCAGAACCGAAATGTCCAATGGAGGCATCTCAGCTGAGCAGGGCTTAGTAGTAGCCAGTGGGGAAACCAGGTGGCTCAAAAGGGGACAAAGTTTTGGAGACCTAACTGGAGGCAAAGAGCATGACTGACGGGCTGGAGTGCACGGTGGAGACAAGCATCAGCTGAGTCAAACCAGGAAGATGGAAGAAAACTGCTTGAATCATGAAGGTTGCCAGGGAAGGTGCCGTGACAGAAAAGAAGTTGGGTGGGAGCTGGCTGGCAAAGGCAGTGTCAGGGCAGGTGGAAAGCAGGTCATAGGTCAGCAGGAAGCGAAGGGATGGGGCATTGCTTTGTCCCCCACCCACAGATGAGTCTAACCTTGTAGAAGGAAAAGCCAGGTTGTGAAAGTAAAAAGGGATAGAACTGAGAGTAAATAACTTTCTACAGCTGAGAACTATTCAATGCGGACCAAGAAACAAGTGGCCGATCCAGTGCCCTTGCCGGTTAGGTGATCTTCATGCTGACGATCTCTATCCATAAGCTATGCAACTGAGCTAGCTTTCCCCTACATTTGCTGTAACAGGATGAACTTCAATTTTAGGATGAATTCAGGTAATCTGGAACAAGAATGGGCCAGGAATATAAAAATGATGAAAGCACACACATGTATTGTTCCTAAACATTATTGAACACTTTAGTCTGCTTCCTATTGCTATAACAGAATGCCTGAGATGGGTTAATTTGTAAGAACAGAGCTCTGTTTTTCACAGTTCTAGAAGCTGGGAATCTAAGACTAAGAGGCATGCATCTGAAAAGGGCTCCATCATTCTATAACAGAAGGCAGAAGAGGAAGAGGAGTAGGCAGAGAAGGCCGAACTCCATTCTAGAGTATATCCACTCTTAGAATAATGAAGCTTCTTCCACAATGGTTACTTGTTACTTTATTCCTGACGGCAGTGTGTGCAGGATCGTTACCTTTCAAATGCCTGTCAACATTATTGTGTGCTGGGTATTAACTTTCTAAAACACAGTGTTTGGGGGCAAAAAAACCACAGCATTAAATGACAATTCATATTTGTGAGTCTTAATTGGACAGTATATATAATTAAGAGGAAACGTCCATAGCATATAATTTTATAATATTAGAAAGTATATATTTTTAACTAAAAGAAATAGAACATCACTGACAACCAGTGGAATATTAAGAACATATTGAATCAGATCCTCAAAGTGGCTTCCATATTAACAATACAGAAAACTTCACCAAAATCCAACAACGGCAAAGAAAGTAGATATGAGAAGCGTTTGTGAATTCACATACATGCTCCCCCTCTGACAGCAGGATGTGGTTCTTGTAGCCTTCCGGCTAGACAAGAGATCAAAGATAAAGTGAGTTGATGGTGAAAAGGATGCTTAAAGCCTGTTTTCAGCAACCATTAAACACAACTATGCATAACCTTATCTTCAAAATAACGCAAATAAGGATGATTAAGAAAATGAAGACATGCTTAGTTCTTGGTGGAGGCAAGAGAGGTAGCATATTAATTCCTCCTCTTGCTGCTGTGACAAAATACCTGACAGAAGCATCTTAAAGAAGAAAGGGCTTCTTTTGTCTCACAGTTTGAGGGTATACGGTCCAACATGGACGGAAGGCATGGAGACAGGGGTGTTAGGTAGCTGGTCACATTGCATCCACAATGAGGAAACGGAGAGAGACGAATGCTGGTTCTCTGCTTGTTTTCTGCTGTTTCTTCTTTTGACTCATGCTAGGACTCTAGCCCAAGGGTTGGTGCCACCCACATTCAGGGTAGGCCTTTCCTGCTCAGTTAAAACTCTCACAGACACACCTAGAGGTGTGTTTCCATGGCAGTTCTAAATCCAGTCAAGTTGGCAGTTATTTACTATCACAGAGGAATGTAGACAAGACATTAATCCAAATGTGCATAAATTTAGCGTGGCCTCCATAAGGTTACATGGTTGTGTGGAGATTCTAAAAGATAATTATGCACAATCAGATTGGCAACTGGGGGAATGCAGAGCTATTCTTTCCTCCAGACACAACTCTAACCTTTGGAAAATGTAAAAGACACACTTCTTAAAATGGAGCTGAATGCATTATTCTAATGCAGTGACAAGCTTTCTCCAAGACCTAGTAAAAAATATTCAGGGAGAAATGGGGTCCTCCGAACGTTGCCTCATTTATCCACAGCACCCACCTCCTGTAGCCACTGACAGCAATGACCTGCCTGAAACTGGGAAATCATTGCTCAGTTAGCAGTATTTACCTAATTAAGAGCTTCTTCGTGGTCCCCATTTGCTTAATTGTGTCATTAGTGGGACTTTTGATGGGAAGAAGAACTCGATGTCTAGAGCGCCTGCCTTGCCCGGTGAAGGAAGCCCAGCAAAGCAGCTCCCAGTGGAGCTGGCTACGGCCCTGTTGCTGTGCGTACCACACAAAATAGAATAATTGGTCCCTAGAGGGACTGTGTCTCCAGCTGCCAATAGAGGAGGTTTTTTCCTTGTGAATAGAAGCCAGGCCTGTGCCGTTCCTCGGCTGAATATTAACGTGTCTCTGGTACTGGGAGGCTCTGAACAGGGAGTAAGTCCTTGGGATTGACACAGCTTTTCTCTTTGAAGACAAGCCACTTAGGACAGGTTGAAATCCCCAGTCTTGGTCAAGAGAATACTGTGGTTAGGCTTCCTGGTCCTCAGACTGATGAAACATGCTGTATCATTAAGGCTGCTCCCTGCGTGGGAATCAGAGGGGCTAATGCAAACTTGTGGTCCAAAGGATGTTTGGCAGGATGTTCATGGACCACCACACAGCAAAGAGCCAGTCTTGATGGAGACCATGGGATTGGGAGGTCATGCAGGAACCTCCTGACAGTCATTTTTATCCAGCTGAAGAAAGACAGAGAGAGAGAGAGAGAGAGAGAGAGAGAGAGAGAGAGAGAGAGAGAGAGAGAGAGAAAGGGGGAGAACACAATACTTAAACAAATGGTTTCCCAGGCAATGGTATCAACTGTTTTGTTTTTACACTTTGTAACTGAGATATAACGCATACACGATGCATTTTTTTTCTGTTTTCATTGATTTTTTTCACATTTCATACATTTTGATCATATTTAGACCCCTTCCCCTATCTGCACCTCCCATAACCTCCCAATGCTTTTATGCATTCTGTCTTATATGTTAAGGAATGTGGGGCCATGTTTGTGTGCCCAAATGTCCTTAACTATTGTAAAAAGAACAGTAACAGCATGGCTGAGCACTTCTCTCTGCAGTAGAGTGAGTCCTCTGGGTATATGCCCAGGAGTGGTATAACAGGTCATACGGCATATTTATTTTCAGTTTTTTAAGACTTCTCCATACTGATTTCCATAGTGGTTACAGCAGATTGCAGTCCCACCAGCAGGGAAGGAGCGCTCCCCTTTCCCCACATCCTCACCAGCACTTGGTGTCATTTGCTCTCTTGATCTTAGCCATTCTAGCTGGGATAAGATGAATTCTTAAAGTAGTTTTGAGTTGCAATTCCTTAATTACTGAGGATGTTGAACACTTTTAAAGGTTTTTCTTAGCCTTCTTTATAACTTCTTTTGAGAACTCTCTGTTTGGATCCATTGTCCATTTTTTAATTGGGTCAGTTGTTTTCCTGATACTTTGTGTTTTGAGTTCTTTGTATATTCTGGATTCTAATCCCCTGTCATGTGTATAGCTGGGGAAGATTTTCTCCTGCTCTGTGAGCTTCCTCTTTACTTAACTGGTTGTTGCCTTTGCTGTACAGTAGCTTTTTGGTTCAATGAGGTCCCATTTGTTAATTGTTGGTCTTAATTCCTCATCTACTCATGAGGACTTAGAGAGACCTTCCCTACACCTATGTCTTGTAGGGTCCTGCTTATGTTTTCTTCTAACAACAGAAGGATCCCTGGGACAGCTGGATGCCTGGACTAGCCAAACTAGCAAGCTCTGGTTTCAAGTGAGAGTCTCCGTCTTAGTACATAAGATGGAGAGAGACGGAGGAAGACACCTGACATTAAATTCTAGCCTCCATACACATATGGGGGTGTGTGCTCACACACAGATACAGACACAGACACACACACACACTATACAATATAGGAGATTTGGTATATTTGCCCCCAATGTCCAGTTCTGCAATAATTTCATCATCCTCCAAATGAGCCCTGTATTCATCCATTCCGCTTTCTTCCCAGTCACTGGCAACCATGATTTGTCTTCCTGACTTGGTTTGCCTGCTGTGGGAATTTCTAGAAAATTTTTGATTCATGAGTTTTAAATATCAAATAGATATTGCAACTGGTACAGAGTAAAAGAGTAACAAAGACTATTGGGAAAGGTCATGTATGATGATGGCACATGACTTTAATCCCAGCAGAGGCAGGTGGCTCTCCATGAGATCAAGGCCAGTCTGATCTTCATAGCAAGTTTTAGGTCAGCTGGGGCTACAGGGAGACCCTGTCTCAAAAACAAAAACAACAATAACAAACCAAAAATAAACCTGTTGGGCAAAGAAGCTTTCTGGAGCCTCTTATCTGGAACCCCAGAGCAAACATTATAAACAGGAAAACTGACATGAAAACGGTCACCTTGCTATCGTCCTCGTCCTGGTGTGCTTCAGTCAGCAAAATATGTCATAGAAACGTGACGTGTGCTTTATTGGTGGACAGAATGCTTCGTTTTGCATTTTAGACGGGCACATTGAAAAACAAATTCTAAGAATGTAAACATTCTCATGTGTATTTTGAGTCTTTATTTTGGAACATTTTAATTTGAGGCTATTGTCCTTTATTTATAGTAGAACATTCTTTTTGTTGAAAAATTCTAGAAAATATGAATGAAACCAAAACAGTAACTATCATAGTTTGTTTCTACATTGCTGTGACAAAACACTCTGACCAATACCAACTTGGGGAGGAAAGGGTTTATTTGTCTTACATCTCCCAGGTCATAGTTCATCAGGGAGCCCAAGGTAGGATCTCAGGGCAGGAACCTGGAGGCAGGAGCTGGAGCACAGGCCATGGAGGAACGCTGCTTACTGGCGGGCTCCCCTGGTCCCTGCTCAGCCTGCTTTCTTATGCAACAAGGCCCACCTGCCCAGGAGTGGCACCACCCACAGTGGGCTGGGTCATCCCACATCACTCATCAGGAAGATGTCCCACTGACATGGCCACAGGCCAGTCCAGTAGAGACAATTCCCCAATTGAGGCTCCCTCAACCCAGGTGTGTCAAGTTGACACTAAAGCTATCCAGCACAGTAACAATGATATTTTGATTTCATAAAAAGGAACTCATATTTTCTGAATCTTTGCACAGAGGATTCAGATTTACTTAGCCAATAGAGCTAATTAAAAATTGGCCGACATGAGGCTAGAGAGGTGGCTCAGTATTTAAGAGTGCTTACTGCTTTCCCTAAGGACCCCAGTTTGGCTCCGAGCACCCATACCAGAAGCTCACAAAGCAAACACCTGTAACTGCAGTTCCAGGTAATCAAATGGCCTCTTCTGGCCTCCTTGGGTACCCACATACACACGTGCATACATACACAGAGAACCACATATTTGCAAAAATAAATAATAAATCTCAAAAATTAGTCCTCTTATATGTATAGGTATTAAACATTCTAGAATGGTAACTTCTTCAGAATAGGATCATTCAAATAATTTGGGGATATATTGCTTCCAATCTAGTTTCTCAAAATCAATTTATAACTAATTGGTTCAGTTTTGCCACAGGTTTTTTCAATAAAACCTTTGCGGCTTAACTCTAGAATGCCTACTGTCCTTACCCAAGTCCGTGTCAACTTTGTACTTCAAGAAGAGCGACTTGGCACATCTCACATCAGATGGCTGCTTGAGAGGGGAATGTTTGCTACTATTTAAAGCTGATCACTTCATCACAACTCCTCACATCAGGCAATATCTTAGTTCTCACAGAAAAGCAGTGGGAGACTAGACAGAGGGAAATGGAGGAGCAAATACCGACCTGCAGGTAGAGTGCTGAACAACGCCCAAACACACGAGACAGAACATCTCGACCTTATACTCCAGATGGAAACTTGTAGCTCTGCAAAACATCCCTTTTCTGGGCATAGAGCAGGTGTATGTCTGCTGGGCCACACCTTGAAATACCCTAGTTCACACAAACAGTAGATGACAAAGATGGGTAGAGGGATCTTGCCAGGAGAGATGCCTCAGGCAAGCAGAGCACTGCTTAGTGAGACAGAGAAGCTGTGCTATGGATGCTTCCAGTGGAACCTGTGACCAAGAATGTGACAGCATCAAGAAATGGCCCCTGATGGTGGAGTAGACATGACCCATGTAAAACCATAGAAGGGGTCCAAGCTGACAGACCACCAAGCACAGCATCTTGGTGAGGGTGAACTGGATACTGACCCTTACTTAGCCTTTGTGTTCTCTTTAGATATGGCAGAGGCTTTGCAGAGCTCACTGCAGAGTTTGAATTCAGTCATTCTCTACACAACACTAGCTCTGATTGCTTATTTTGCTCATGGTTTCAAGGTGCCCAGTCTATCGGCGCAAGGAAGGCATGGGAGAACAGCTTCCGTGATGGAAGACAGGAAGCCGAGAACAAAGGAGGTAATACAGGAAGAAGCCAGAACATGACACAGCTCCCAAGGACATGCCCCTATTGACCTGCCTCCAACTAGGTCCCACTTACTATTTCCCTGACTTCCCGATAATGCCTGCATGTTTTGAATTCATCAAGGGATTAATCCATTAGTTAGGTCAGAGCCCTCTTGATCCAACTGCTTCTACCCAGACATGGACTTCATTAATGCCCTAGAACTCTCAGTCCAATCAAGTGGACGATGAAGATTAACCATCATACCCACGTTAGGTGAGCTGTGCATCCTTATCAGAATGCGTGTGAATTCTTCAGACACGTGTCGGATGAACTGACTGGACCGGCACTTCCTAGGAAGAGCAATGGGCAGTAAGGAGTAACCCATAAAGCATTCCAGCCTTTTGGCCCATCAACTCCACTTAGAGAAATTAACCTGAGTTGGTGAAGTGGCTCAGTGGGTAAAGGAGCTTGCCATCAAGACTGCCAACTTGAGTTCAATGCCTCAGACCCACATGGTGGAAGGTGAGAGCTGACTTCAGTAAGTTGTTCTCTGACTCCCACCCACATACCTATACCTTTACACACAACAAATCAATCAACATAAAAAAATGATTCCGAGAATAAAAGGAGATACTTTCACAAACAGGTGTGTGTATATTGAGTTGTACATTAGAGTATGCGAGAGCAGTGAGAAGTTGAAGATAATGTTTAAGTGTCCCAGTTAAGGAATAATTAGATAAATTTTAACAAGCCCATGCCCAGCTGGCCAGGTTCTGCTTGGGTCCTGGTGGAGAGGTCATCTGGGGCCTGGTTCATCCCACACCATTTTTGTTGTTCCCTTTCTAATAAAGTTGGAAAAAATGGAAAATAAATAAATAACTGTGACACGAATGTGCACATATTAACATAGAAAAGTGACACCAACTCAAAACCAGTTAATATTCTGTGTCCAGCACTCAGGAGCCAGAGGTAGACAGAGCTCTGTGAGATCGAGACCAGCCTGGTCTATATAGTTCCAGGATAACTGAGACTAAAGGAAGGCCTTGGCTCAAACAACAATAAAAGTCTATGTGAGTCCCTTTATATAAAATTAGTCAGGGACAGAGAAGTGTCTAGGCAGATATTTACTAAGTCTTTGGCAGTGCAATGGCTCAGGAGCCTTTACCTTCTCTGCATCGTATGTGGTATCTGGAATTTTATATCATACTATTAAATCTGGAAAACAGTGAATTTTTTTTTTTTTTGAGGAAAATAGATTCTAGTTCTCAGTTTGGACAAAACCATGAGGGTAACTCCTGCCTTCCCAAATGTAGTCTGGGTGTGTGTTCAACGATCCGCAGACTGTGTATATGTGTCAGCATACTACTGACACAAAGGTTTTGACTGTTTTACTTTGGGGTGACTTGAGAGAGATTGCTAAACCCTAAATTTAGGTGAGAGATAAATAATGCACCCGAAAACGTTTGCGGACACCCCGTCTTTGGGCTCAGTCCAAAGCCCACGCTGTCTTTGGGCTCAGTCAGTATAACCAAGATGGCAGCCATCCAGCCCCCAGAACCCATTCCTGCTTTGCTCAGGGTGCAAGTGAGTCACTGAGGACTGGCATTTGGGACACAATAAGATCAGTATCAGGAGAATGCTCCCCTGTGACTCTCTGAATACACTCTTGCTTCACGGTCCCCTCCCAGTGTTTTCTGGGTTCATGTGAGGTTCAATCCTCACCTTACCCTGCTGTAGGGAGGGTATGATTCAATTTGCTACTAGATACACAGGGTCAAGGTATTTTATGCAATATGTTAAATAGAGAATATGTGAGTTCTTGACCATTTGTTAATAAAGAATGTTTTGTCAATCTCTCAATCAGCTTACGAGACTATTTAGATTGACCTGCTAAACGCTTAATTAGCTATTCACAGGTTCAATTCTTCCTGTGGCTAAGTCACACACACCTTCTGATTCATTAGAAGGCTAAACGACACTCATCAAATAATGGCATTGTATTCTAATTCTTCGCCAATTGATAATTCTTACATAGTAGTTACAGGATACCTTAATTAATGAAACGTCCCTTTCCCTTTGATGTTACATAAAGGTGGTTCTGTAAGAATTCCCTTTTCAAGCTGCATCTTTCTCCTTTCCAGTTAGGTAAGGGTTTGACTTCTGGAAGGGGCGGGACTGTACCTAGATCTCGGATAGTCAGTGTCCTACACTCTAGAACCTTCCACCTATTTTTACACAGGAATGACAGGGATCTTGAAATTTCTGCAGTTTTCAGAACAAGGCTGCCTATCCAAGAACAGGCAATATAGATATGTGAAGGTGTCAGGATCAGGAAGGAAAGATGGCTTGACATGGGCCTTAGCAGGTAGATGGTCCAGCAGGAGGATCAGGTACTGTTGCTGGATCATACTGGACAGTGAGCATCCCCCAAAGCCAACAGTACCCAAGGCTCTTAGGAAGGAAATGACCAGCTGGTCTCGTGCACTGAGCTCTGCCTCAACATGTTCTGTAGGGCATACATTTTGTCTGCTTTATTTTTGTTGTCTCAAGAATACATGAAAGTGCTGACAATGTTTGAGGCTGGTTTAATCATGCTGATTTTTTTAAAATCTGGAAACACTTTTTCAAATGATTTTTTCCTTAATGTCATTTTTATCCTAATTTAATTCCTTTCCTCTGCTTTTTGTGAGCATTCATAGGCCCTATGAATTCTGAGTTGGTAAGTCTTGGCTGGGCTCCAGATTTCCCTACTAATTAAAATCAGCCTGAGTGAGTCTTATAGGCGTCTGAGTTTCACAACTACCGACTGGGTCACTCAGCCTCAAAGAATAGGAAAATACTGTCTCTAGCTTATGTAATTTTCCGGCACAAGGCAAGCCTCCCCATCAGTCATTTGTAATTCCAATATTGACTGAGATTATAAATATGTATCAGTTACAGCTTGGCCCTGGGATCAGAGGCGATGCCATGAACTGGGAAATAGCAAGTAAACTTTACTGGTGACACCTGAAACAAATCATTGTGATCTCACATAATGAAAAGACTAAAGTTTTCTTTACATTTCTACAAGATTTTCTGGAAAAGGCAAAATTGAGATGTTGAAACACCATATAACAGGCGCATCTTTTCTGAAGAATGGTTTTGAAGTAGGCATGGGGATTGAGTGTATTTTTCTTTCAAACACTGATGTTCTGGAACTCTGGTATGTGCTAGATCTGAGCATGTTTCAGAATATGTAAGACATGATATGTTGATAAAATACAGATGATACGGACTAGAACTCTGGCATAATCTAGACCTAGATGGTGTTTTATTATTGAAACTGTGTTTGATAAATTCTAATTCCTAATTCTTCAGAGGATCTTGCCATCCCTCTATTTGTTTTCATGTGGATACTTGTCCTGAAGGCTCCACTTTCTCTCTTCCAATCTCTTATAGGTTATTTTTATTTATTATTAGTTTTTAAATTTTATGTGTTTGAGTGCATTTCTTGCATGTAGGTAAGTGCACCAGTGTTGTACAATGCCCACGGAGGTCAGAAGAGGGTCTTGGATCCCCTGGAGCTAGAGCTATTGAAAGTTGTTGGCCACCATGAGGGTGTTGGGAATTGAACCCGGGTCCTCTGGAAGATCAGTCTTAACCACTGAGCCATCTCTCTAACCTCCATCACTCTCTTTATTACATTTTATTTATTATTTTTATTTTATGTGTATGCATGTATTACCTGCATATAGGTAAGTGCACCCGTGCTGTGCAATGCCTGCGGAGGTCAGAAGAGGCTGTTGGATCCCCTGGGACTGGAATTATAGGCAGTTGTTAGCTACCATGTGGGTGCTGGGATTCGAACCTGGATCTCCTGCAAGAACAACCAGTGTTCTTAACTGCTGAGGC
>NW_008340872.1:1370257-1399195 GCF_000622305.1 Nannospalax galili | reverse complement strand
CTGTTGGATCCCCTGGGACTGGAGTTACAGACAGTTGTTAGCTGCCATGTGGGTGCTGGGATTTGAACCCAGGTCTTCTACAAGAACAACCAGTGTTCTTAACTGCTGAGCCACCTCTCCAGTGCCCGCCCCCTATCTCTTATAGGTTATATAGTAAAGCTGGGAGATAAAGCTGGGGAGCCAGGAAGGCATTCTGAGCCTCCCCATACCTTGCTCCTAGGGATCTCCTTTGCTGTTACCTTAGCAAAGAGGTGACATATCCTATCTGTCCCTTGCCTCCTCTGCTGGCTGGAGAATTCTAGTTAAGGACACTGCTTTCAGAAGCAATTGCTGCTGTCCGTCTCAAGCTTCCTCAGGAGACCTGCTTTAGTCCACCATTAATGTAAGCATCTTCCTTTTATCTCCATAGATTCGACTCCGGTCCTTACCTGACGCTGACCTGGACAAGTGTCACGCTTAATCATCCTTGTCAACTTGATTGGATTTAGAATCGTGTAAGAGACAGTCTTGTGGGTAGTCATATGAAGGTGCTTCCAGAGAAGTTTAACTTAAAAGACCCACCCTGAATATGGGTGGCACCATCCCATGGGCTGGAGTCCCAGAATGAATGAAATGGGGAAAAAGAGAAAGCCATCTGAGTACTAGTATCTACCGCTCTCTGCTTCCTGACAGTGTACCCAGATCCCTAACAGTACCACAGCCATGCCTTCCTTCCATGATAGACGGCAGCCTCCCCAAACCAGGAACCCAAATAAACCCTTCCTCAAGTTGCTTTTGTCTGGCATTTTGTCATAACAGGGAAAAGCCATGCCACTTCCTGACCCTCCTCAACACTAGTCAGTTACTATAAGGTCAGTTTGTGCGAATCATGCATTCTGTTCCAATGCACACAAGTTAGAATGATAATTAAATATGTGCCGATGTTGTAGTTTTAAGAAAATGTAGAGCCTGATAGTCTTTGACATTTTTCAGCTGTCTGTCCTCAGGGGACCCTGTAACCTCTTTACACTTTGGTTGCCTCATCTATAAAATGGTACCTTAGTTATGGAATCACTGTGAAGTTTATCCAAATTAATGTTTGTGTTGGAGTCAAATGTTTACAATAGTGTCTGCTATGTAATTAGTACCTCATTGTGCCTGATCATAAGAATATTATTTATTTATATATGTTAATGTTTTGTTGCACAATATGGAAGAAGGTTTGATTCATGACAGAAATTGCCACAAATAGATACTTCTATGGCCATGTTTTTGTTTAAGATCTCCCTTGTGATGTCAAAAAGATTTCCTATTGAACCAAAATGACAGGAGGTGCTCTCCAGTCTGAGATCAGTCCCAAAACAGTGAAAGTCGTAGAATGCAACAATAACAGGTGCATCAAAATCTGTAGAGCTGGAGAAATGGCTCAGTGGTTAAGAACATGTACTGTCCTAGAGAACCCGAGGTTGGCCCCCAGTACCCATGTCAGTCAGCATACGACTGCCTATAACTCCAGCTCCAGAGGATCTGGCTCCCTCTTCTGGCCTCCATGGGCACCTGCATGCACATGCACATGCCTACACACAGATGTACATAAGTACACATAATTAGACATAATAGACCTAAAAATTCTTTTTCCTAGTAAGATATCAAGGATATTATCATAGAGTTTTAAGTGTTGAAATATTTTAAGTAAAAACTGTGTTAAATACAAAAATCCTGGAGTAATTTCTTAGAACACAGTTTGGAAACCAGTACTTTGAAGTAGACCTCATTAAACACAACTTTCCTCTCAGAAAGGTGGGATTTATATAACCTTATTAAACAGGGATTTTTTGTACTAGAGGTACAAAATTCTTATGTAGAGAACCACGGAAGTAAAGTTTAACCCTAGGAAGTGCCACAGAAGTTTGGACAAGCCCTCTGAGCTTATTCATGTTTCTTGACAATTTCATAGGATGCCTCAGGGGTCCAGTTCTGCTGTAATATACACGATCCTGTAAAGGAGATGGAAGAACTGTCCTCAGGACTTCGGATTGCTCCGTGGATATGTTCTGGGTATCCTTGGAAACTTTCACCAATATCATTATCTCTTAGAAGAGGCAGGGGAGTGCCCTCCACTGCCCCCCGAAAGATTCCGAGGTCCTGTTCCTCAACATCTGCAAGCGTGTGAGTATGCTATCTTGCACAGCAAAAGGGAGTTTGCATGTATGATGAAGTTGAGGACCCTGAGTTTGGGAGAGCACCTAGCATTATTCAGATGGACCCAGTTCAATCATAAAAATTCTTAAAAGGGGAGAATTTTTCTTACTGTGATCACAGGATCAGATTGAAACGAGAATCGGAGGTGAGATCTTGTTGGCCTTGACGGTAGAGAGGGAGGTGTGAGTAAGGAGTGTAGGCACCTCAAGAAACAAAATGAATGGAAGCAGGTGCTCCTCGAGCCCTCTAGGGAAGGAACAGTCCTGCTTACATCTGGATTAAACCTGATGAGACATGTGTTGAACTTTTACCTCTAGAAGTGTGAAGTTATTAATCTGAGTTCATTTTAAAATAGTAGAATTGGGGTCACTTGCTACAGCAGCAAAACAAACAAAACAAAACAAAATCTCTCATGGAACGCCGAGCTGCTTAGCAAGACAGTAGCCATTTCCAGCGAGCTCTCTAAATGGAAAATAAAAGCAAACCACTTCCCATTTAATTGGACCTGACTTGAATGTGTACGACCATCCATCCTTAAAAGATGTTCACTGTTTCTGTAGAGTCTATTGGGTTATGGACATTGTGCCAAATCTAAGCATTTGGGTAGGAAGGAACAGGGAGTTGGTTTCTGAGCACTCAGCTTGCTATAGGGAGAAGACAATTTCCTCCCCTTTCTCCTTCCCTTCTTAGTGAACAAAATTCATGCACCTGGCATTTGCAGGTACCAATTACCATTCTTATGGTAGTAATATTATCATCACCCTTATCGTACAGATGAGGGGACTGAAACACAGATAGATGAGGCACTTACCAGGGTCATATGCTAATAAACAGTGGAGTCAGGATACAGTCCTACACAGTCTGGTTCCAGAGCCTGTGGCACTGACTATCACAGCCCACAGGTTTACATACAAATAATGTCAAGGGCAAGGTGATCAGTAAAACAGGAGAGGAGAGAGAGAGAGACTGGGGGTTTTGTTTACAGAGTGCCACACAAACACCAAAGTGGCAGTCTCTTTTGAAGAAGATGGAAAATCCTGGCTGATAGGGCAGCATTTTTATCTTCACATGAACTAATAATAATAGCTAACATTTACTTTCTCTTATATGTTATCTCGTTACATAAGTCTCAGATGTAATGGTTTAAAATAATAAGCATTTGTTCATGTTTACCAGTCTATGTATTTTCCAGATGGTTCTCATGAAACTGAGTTGGTCTTGAAATGGTGTCAACTTTAATTCATGTAGGCAGGTCTGCAGGTGGAGGCTGAGCTCCCTCCCATGTTTCGGGGCTGGCTGGCTAGAGGCTGTATGTACTACCTCAGTCTCCTTCACCTGGTTTGCCCTTCGACTCACATGCCTGGGCATGCTTGCATGGAGGCGGTCACCTGGCAAGGCATTAACTTCTGTGAGTCCTACTTTATAGAGCAAGACACAGGAACTTATAGGGAACTGAGAAAATAGATTCAAGGACAAACAGACTCTACTTCTTTATGATAGAGGCTAAATGCGTAAAATAAAGATAGTTGGACACAACAAGGATGGAAAATTGGTGGACATTTTTGTTATCTGTCAATCACAAGAGTTGCTGGTTTATCTTCACTTCACAGCCCGTCTCTGATCCTCATAATGTCATGTACTTGTCTGCTAGCTCATTTGAGTACAATGTGGAGCCAGCCTTGGTAGCAGGGATCCCCACATCAGAGCCCACAGGACAAGGGGGCATAGCTCCTCCCCCCAAGAGTCATGGAGAAGAGAGGACAAGGGAGCCAGGATTCTCTGCTGCACACTGTGGAGGATCTGGGCCTGGGAAGTGAGCAGGAGACACAGCCGGGTACCTGTTCCTGTCTTGGGGAGATATGATGGACAACAGAATCAACAGAATGAAGACAATGGGAGAGGACAGACTGGATGGAGAAGGTGACGGCGAGGGAAGATTTGACAAGTGGGAAGAGGTGGAGATGGCATTCACACAATAGGAAATAGGAGAAATGCTTACATAGAAGGTTGGGAAGATAGGGTTATTTGAACAAGGAGGGCCGATTTATCACTATTTACCCACTAAATAGTTCAATGCCAATTTACTTCAATTCCTTAGACCTTGAGATACATCAGAAATTAAACACAAACATCCATCTACCTTGTGGAATTTTCAGTGAAGAGAGATTAGCAATGTGCAAAGGACTCAGTGAAGAAGTAGTTTCTGTGGTTTGACTGAAGATAGTGATGACAATGTGTATCAGTTAGCTCTGGCTGTTGTAACAAATGACCACTGGGTGTCATTAAACATAAGAGGTTCATCTTTCCAGAGTTTTGGGACCAGGAGTCCAAATCAATGTTGGTAGGATCACACTCTCTCTGGAGATCCTAAGTGTTGCACTAAATTTTCTTCCCTTTTCCCTTCTTGGGAGGTTCCATGCGCTCTCCCAAGGCCCCGAGGCTCACAGGCTAACATAAGACATTTTTAGTTTGGGGTTTTCATGGTTCTTTATGCAAAGGGATGACTTATAAAGGAACTGCACTGCACAGCGGCCATTCTGATCGCTTCCATGCCCCGCCCACAGTCTCCGTTAGTGCCCGGCTTCTCGCTGGGTCTCTAGATCCACCCTCTCTTTTCCTCAGAGGATGAATTTACCCAACACCAGGTCTCTTCCTGCCTCTTCTGGCTTCTTGGGACAGCTTGAACCCACAACACTTCAGTGTTTATCTAAGACTCTTGGTGTCTTCTTGGGTGTGTGCATCATCTTATTCTGTGTCCTTATCATGAGGAAACTTGTGATGACATGTAGGGTCTACCCAGACAACCCAGTGTGGTCTCTCAACCTCAAGACAGGATGAGAATAAACTTTAAATTCAGGGCTGGATGGAAGAAAGATTTTAAGCATTTAAAGGAGAGGTAAGGCTATGATCTGAGATGAGGTCACCCATGGGAAATAATACCCATCAAAATCTGCAGTGAATTTGTTCTAGAACCTCCCATGGCTACTTCCATTCATAACTCCCTCATGTCACTTCCCCAGTTAGTCCCAAGTCACAAGGCTTTCCCTAATGCTTTTTATCCCGACATTCTGGAGGCCTAAGACCTCTTAAGAAGCTGCCAACTGTCTTAGTTTAAAGAGTCTAGACCACCAGAACTGATTCCACCATTGCAACTTGGAATGAGAAATGGAATTCCCTTATAGGTTACTTGCCTAGAAATACCTGTGTGTCCTAATTACTTTTCTGTTGCTGTGAGAAAACACCATGACCAAGGCAACCTACAGTATGAAAAGTTTATTTGGCTTATGTTTCCATGGTTCCAGTGGGGTGGGATTCATAATGGTGGGGGAGGTATGGCAGCAGAGATGGCCGGAGCAGCAAGCCAAGCACCAAGCAGCCACAGGAAGCAGAGCTAAACTGAAAACCCAACAATGCTTAAGAGCTTCAAAGCCTGCCCCCAATGACAGCATCCTCCAGCATGGTCACACCTCTTAAAGGTTTCATGACCCCGCCCCAAACAGTGCCACAAACTGGAGACCAAGCATCCAAATACTTGGAGCCTAAGGGGGACATTCTCTTTCAAACCACTATATTCCATTCCCCTGACCTCCGTAGGCTCATGACCATATCATAATGTAAAATGTATTTAGTCCAACCTTAAAAGTCCCCATAATCTTTAATAGTCTCAACATTATTGAAAAGTCTCCAGAGTCTAAAGCCTTTTCTAAGGCTCAAGGCAATCTCTTAACTGTAAGTCCTTGCCTTGTAAAAATAAAAGGGAAAATTATATATTTCCAACATACGATGGAACCAAATACACATTCCCAATTCAAAAGGGAGGAATAGGGGCATAGTTAGTAAATACCAGACCAAAAAAAGACCAAAACTCAGCAGGGAAAACACTGAATCTAGAAGCTCCATGTCTGACTTCTAGGATTTACTTCCAAAGGGTTTGGATGGCTCAGCCCCCTCCAACTTTGCAAAGTGCAATATACATCTCTCTCTTAGACTGGTACAACTGCCTGTACACAGCTTTCCTTGGTAGATCTCTCACAGCTCTAGCATCTCCAGCATCTTAGGATTTCCACTGCCAACCAGGCTTCACCTTCACAGCTTCATGTGGTGGCCTGTTGTCGGGGCCTTCTTACGCAGAGACGCCCCTGCTGGATGCTCCCTGGCCTCGTCAACTTTCTGAAACTGCAGAGGAATAAGTGATGTCCCTTTCACTCTCGCAGCTTTCATGCCTCTAAAGCCAGGGTCATGTGAACGACGCTGCCAAATTCAGCCACCAGCCTGGGATGGACCCTAGCCTGCTTCATCCACATTAGCAGCTTTTATTAGGAGCAGAAAACTCCTCTGACATTTTCCTTTGACGAGTCAGAGGCTTAGCTGGGTGTGGTCTGGCCCTGAAGGTACTCTTTCCATTGTTTAAGTGCACATCTGTGGGCCTCTCTTTAATGGCTCTAATTCCCGTACTAAAGAAAGCCTCTCCTTCAGCACATGCCTTGGCTCCAACACTAATCCTCCTAATCCTTTTTTTTTTCTGGTCTACACTGTACATTCTGCATTTCCTTCTGCCCCACTTGCTCTTTTTCATTGTAGGTCTCCATAATATTTACCATTAATAACCACGCCACCAATTCTATGTTAGGCTGACTTGAAATTTCCTCTGCCAAAAATTTAGTCCACTACTTTCCATCTTGCCTCAGGCAAGCTCTTGGGCTGTGGGCAGCCAGCAGCCAGATGCTTTGACAGAATATCCCAGTTGCTGCTTAAGTCCTTATTTCCCCCTAGAATGAAGTTTCTTTCAGCACTACTTTCTTCCAGGCTCCTACTAGAATGGCTTATTAAGCTCGCTTACAACATTCATCTGCTTTTCTGGCCCAAACTTCCAGAGTCTTCCATATTTCTCCAAAATCTCACACGGTCAGGCTCTTCACAACGCCCCACTCCTGGTGCCAACATCTTTCCTAGTTTTCTGTTGCTGTGATAAAACACCATGACCAAAGTAACTTATCGAAGGAAGAGTTTGTTTGCGCTGTGGTTCCAGAGGCAGGGGAGAAATGGTGGCACAGGAAGCAGAGCGAAGCTGGAAATCAGCAAGGCTTAAGAACGTCAAAGCCGGCCCCCAGTGACATAGTTCCTCCAGCATGGCCACACCTCCTAAAGGTTCCATGACCCCCCCCAGGCAGTGCCAGAAACCGGGACCAAGAGTCCAAGTAATTGGAGCCTATGGGGGACATTGTCATTCAAACCACAACGTGCAACAAGACAGAGATTTCTTCAAAGCCTATTTGTTGCCTAGTGTACTTATGAGAAAACATTTGAGAGTGAATATAGGGTGTGAATTTGCTTATCATTATTTTCATGGAGCTGGTATTCCTGGTGAGATGAAAATAAGCCTTCTTTGATTACTGTAGTTCAAAGAAATTTTAATGAAATAGTTTATGTATCTCTTCTTAAAAGATATAATTTGTTTATATTGATGTCTTTTTTACTTGGTTTATTTATTATTATTATTTATTGTGATGTGCGAGTATTGGTATCCATGATTAAGTCTGCTCTTTAATTACATGTCCCTAATTTGTGATAATATATGCAACTTGGAGTTTGAATAGTGATTTGGGAGGAGTAAATATTTTGTATTACTGTGAAATTTTATTTCATTGTATAGTACCTTAAGAGAAATGTCTCCCATAGACTCAGGTGTTTGAACACTTGTTCCCCAGTTGGTGGGTGGTGCTGTTGGAGAGGTTATGGATCCTTTCAGACGTGTAGCCTTGCTGGAGGAAGTATTTCAATGGGAGGACAGGCTTCGAGGGCTCATAGACTTGCCCTACTTCCTGTTCCTCTCTGTGTGTTTCCTGTATATGCATGAAAATGGGATTGGCCAGCTTCCTGTTGCTGCTGCCATATCATGCCTTTCCCACCTGTAAGCTATAATAAACTCTTCCCAAGTTGCTGTTGCTCAGAGTGCTTTTCACAACATAGAAAAGTAACACAGCTAGAGACTGTACTAAATTCCATTCAGTACTCATAAAATGAGAGGATGAGGGCTAAGTTATTGTAGATATTTATCACCCTTATTAGGCCTAGTCATTCAACTCTATAAGTCTTATAACCCCCAGACTTTGATCATGCACTAGACCCTATATTGGAATATCATTGCCAAATTGACAATAGATTAAGAGTTGTCTTTTGAGAGATTAAGTTCCAACAGTATGCCATGTACCCTGGATAAGTAAAGTGTGTTTCAGTAATTTGATACAGCTATTAGATGACATAACCAAAAAGATGCATCTCCATGGAGCTGAAGTCTTGGCTTCATTTTTAAGAACAAGAACTATGCTTAAGAAGTAGTGAAGCCTGTCGAGGAACTCTTTGCAGAACCAGCAGCTCTGCATCATTCATGACAAACAAAAAAGCACTGTATCTGGTTGACAACTGTCAACACTGAATGCAAACTGCAAGCTGACCTTGCCCAAGCCAGTCAAATCATGTGACTCCATGAGAGTGTGACTTGTTCCTTATTTCTCTCCATAGGTGTAGTTGGCTTTAGAGTGGCTACACTTTTATGGTTAATCTGGTCATGTGGTAACTGCCGCAGTTAAAAAAAATTCAGATCAAGTGATTCTGCTCCAAAATCTATGAGATGGAGTTATTCACTATGTATGGGAAAAAATGTAGCCTGTTCTTATCTCACCTTCCAACCCCTCTCAAAATATCTCCATGGTCCATGTTATCACCCGAAGGTTTCTGTCCTCTCAAAATTCTTGTTAAAATTTTATTTCCTAAGGGAGTAATGATGGGAGTGGGGCCTTTGGCAGGTCATTGGGTCATGAAAGAAGAGCCTTCATGGGCAACATGAATATCCTCATGAAAGTGCATTAGGGAAGCTCTCGTGTTCCCTTTCCATCCTGTTGGAAGGATGGCCATAGGAAGAAGTGTTCTTGAACATGGAGATCACAGCCTGTAATCCAAGCAGCCAGGTTAGGCTCTGAGACACCACTAACATAGCCAAATTAATAGAAAAAACCAGAAGCAAATGGAATTTATTCAAAGTGGCCACATTGGAAAGAGGAACAAAGAGATCCAGTGATATCCTAAGTCCATCTTCAGGGTCCTGAAGAGAGATTACAGTTTAAATAGGGCCAGGGATGTGCACATCTACACAGTCCTGATCAAAGTGTGGTCCTGCCCACCACTGAGCCATCTGCGCTGTAGCCCCAAGCTTTCAGAACCATGAGAAATACATTTTTGCTTTGAAGGCACTCCTCTTTCAGTTTTCTGTTACAGCAGCCTGACTGGTCGAAGACAGTTCACGTCTGAATAAAGGGGACAAGACAAGCTCTGCCAAATACTGATCAGGCTCTACCTGAAGACAGTCTCTGCTCTACCTTCTGGAGTCTAACCCTCAGCAGGGTGCCATCTCATTGTCCTCGTTCTTCCTGAGACTTATCTGAGGCTTTGTAGAATGTCTACACCTATACCTTACTCTTTCTGACAGTGAGCGGTAGGAGCAGAGAACAGGATTAAACACCAGGTAGATCGATGAGCAATATTGAGAACTACTGATCTAAAGAACCTGTGGTTCTCCGTTTACATCGACACCATGCTCAAAGCTTCAGCTACCGCTGGACCACACCGCTTGACTTTGAGAGATCTTTAATGAAGACTGTCTGGTGATGATACATTGGTCTTGACCCACTGAACTGGTTGTTGTACATTGCCCCTCTTAATCCTTGCTAAAGCCCAATAGCCTCTCTGTTTAATGTCTTATTCTGCAGATTAAGAATTTAGGATTCAGAAAAGAAACTAGCCTAAGGCCATACAGTCAGCAAGTAACAGAAATAGGAAATACCTGAGCACCGGATATCCAGTAAATCAGTGGGACTACACCCCAGGGGCGAGTTCATGGGAAGGCCTCATCCTAGCCCAGTTCTGACTTCCCAGAGGAAATGAGTCTAAGTTCTCAACTGGGAGAGCCTGAGAGGGGTGCTGGGGGAGGGAGAAGAACACAAGAGGAAAACAGGAGGAAAGTATTCCAGGTGGAGGGAAGGCCGAGTGCAAAGCCCTGGACAGGCACTGAATGTGCTGAAGGTCTAGGAACATGACACACCCACAAGGTTCTCAGACAGAAGTGGCTCAGGATCAAAGTTAAAGTTAGAGGCAAGAGAACACTGAATTGGTGCCTGAATTGATAGATGCTCAACAGGCCAAGCAGGTATCACTCTACAGTGAGAGAAGCACGTTAAAGGAACTGAGAAAGAAGGCCCATGGTTAAGATTACTCACCTAAGAGAATTGGTGTCATCTTTTCTAGAAGTTCATTAGACTTTTATCTTCTGTAGGCATTTCATCTAGCTAAAGAAAAGAATCATTAGGAAGAGTCGCTGACTTGTCTAAGACTCTAGCAGTGGCCTGAATGGTCTCAAGTTGGACTTTGGATACAGGAAGGTTAAACCCATAACTTGTTTCTTTTCTCATTTTGTCCTACTTGGAGGTAAGTCAGCAGAGATACTGGAAATCACTTTGCTTAACTTCAGTGCTAAAGGATGGGGGGCGGGCAGGGGCAGGAGCCTAGGTGCCAGATTCTTGCATGACCCACCTCCCCTCTGATATCAGTTGCTCTCATTTGTGTGGTCCTTTATCTGTGCATTCAAAGCATCTATGTAGTGTACACACATGTTTACACAGAGGTAAGGGCAAGCACTTTCTATAGGAAGAAAATCTATCACATTCTCCAGTGTATTTCTATACCTCTGCATTTCTCTGGTGCCCGAGGAGGTTTTATAATACAAAAGAATTTCTTTCAAAAATCTGAAAAGATGACTCAGCACCTAAGAGCGCTTACTGCAGACTAGGGTTCAATTCCCATCACCCACATGGCTGCTAACAACTGCCTGTAACTCTAGTGCTAGGGGATCTAATCCCCTCTTCTGGCCTCTGCGGGTCTTTGATCTTAAAAATACATTGTGAAGTTGGTATCATTAACATTTTCACATAAAAAACAAAGTCAAGAGCAAAATGATGAGTCTCATAATGGGTTGATGATTCTCAAAAAGTGTTTTTTAGACCACCAGTATCAGCACCCCCAGAGACTTACCAAAATCACAGCTAGGTCCACTGCAGATCTAGACTCAGAAACACTATCAAAACTCCACTTTATAGGAAGTCCCCCAGGTGACTTGAACGCCCTTAGTCATTCAATTTGAGAACGACAGTCCCAAGCATCACTCAGGAAATGAAGTGTTTTACTAAGTGCTGTAGGCACCAACGGTCCAAATCACACACCTTGTAAATGCTTGAGGTCATTCAAACAAGAGTCTAACTTAGTTAGACTCTCTCATATGAAGAAGAGGGTAGACGCAGTCTAGGTTTATTGAAGTCCTGATCCCTGTGTGGACTATTACGACTTTCATGATCACGGAAGCCCTGAGGTCAAGAACCCCACCCAGCTGCCCTTGTTGGTTGGTCTTGCATCACCACATTCCCAGTGTGGGTGTTTCAACCCTGGTGACCAGATTGAGCTGTGTGACCCTAAGAGATTTGCACTGGTGCTAGGAAAGATGTTTATCCAGGTTCTAACTCCACATCTACCTGTTGAATGTCCATTTTTAGTTAACAGAAAATAAAAAAAAAAAAACAACTCTTTTTCATTTGTGTGTGTAGGAGGGAGGGTATATGCATCTCTCACACACTCGTGTGTGTGTGTGTATGTGTGCAGGTGTGCAAAACCATGCAAATGTATGTAGGCCAAAGAAGGACGTCAGGTGTGAAACTCTATCACTCTCTGCCTAATTCAGGGTCTCTCACTACACCTGGAGTTAGGCTGGTGTCCAGCAAACCCAGTGATCCTCCTGTCTCAGCACCCCCATAGTACTGGGGTTATAGATGTATATGTGTGACCATACATAGATTTTTAGGTGGGCTCTGAGGATTCGAACTCACATCCTCCTCATGCTTGTGTGCAAGCACTTTCCCACTGAGCCATAGCCCAGGGTCTGTTCCTAAGACAGACCTGTAGAAGCATTTCCCAAAGGCACCCAGAACCTCATTCAAAATGCTGCCTTGGAACAATGAAGTGTGCGGTTGTGTGAAAGTGTGAAGCAGGTGTTTGGTGTGAATGGCAACACCAGACTATGAATGGTAATAGTCAGAAAGGCCTCGTCCAGACCAGAAGGCCAGGTGTATACTCCATGAGCCACAAATGGTATAGCAGCTTCTTGCAGTGGAAGGAGCGCACTTTCAATACCTCACACATCAGCTCACAAATAGCTTAGCATTTGTGCAGTCTGGACGTGTCAATGCCAGGGAGGGCGATGTATGCTGTGGAGTCTGAATCATGTCATACTTTGAGATTAGCAGGCTCTCTAGATCAGGGAGTAGGAGCAAAATCTTTCTTCCCTTTCATTAATTAATAAGCGCCATGAACTCCAGGTCCAGCTTTCGATACTCCCTGTCTTTCGCAAGGAGTGTCACCAACACCAATGACACAATGCTGTGCTTGTTTGAATTACCAAACAGGAAGTGCCATGGGGAGCCAGGGTTGCTCATGAGAATGATTTCAGACACTTGATATAGACGTGACACACACTAAGCTGATTTCCATGTGGGGGATTCTGTTCTCATTTTTTATGGAAATAAGGTAATAAAAAAGATAGACATTGGGGATTCAGGACCCCAATTTCAGCTTTTTCTAAACCACACAAACATACTGATACCCTGGAATAAATCCTTCCTGCAGTGGAGTCATTTTTATACTTGAAGTCTTTGTGTGTACATATGTGTATGTGCATATGAGATTGTTCATATGTGAAGAGTGGGGCTTTACAATAATTCCATCACAGCAGAAAAGGCTAGTCAGTAGTTACTCTATCACGATGGGTCTTAACAGTAGGATTAAAATAGGTGTTATTTGATATTAGTTATTGCTTTTAAAATATTTTATTTATTATTTTTATTTTATGTGCGTGAGTGTATTGCCTGCATGTATGTGAGTGCACCTGTGTGGTGCTTTGCCCACACATCTTGAGCTGGCAGTCTCACCTTAGGTTGGTAGATGCCCCCTCTCACGTCCCCATGGGTGACACACCAGGGCCATCTTTCTCCCTATGCCTGCGGTTCTGGGCAGCTTGCTGCTTCCATCCCAAGATGGGGCCCAGAAGCCCCCTCCTTCCACGGCTAACTCTCTGCAGTCAATTCTCCAGAGCAGGCCTGGCACCTTGGAGGAACCAGGCACCTGGGACACAAGGGAACATACCTCAACATAATTAAAGCCATATATAACAAATGCACAGCCAACATCATTCTAAATGGACAAAAACTGGAAGCATTTCCATTAAAATCAGGAACCAGACAAGGCTGTCCACTATCTCCACTTCTTTTTAACATAGTGCTTGAAACTCTTGCCATGTCGTGCAGTGCCACAGAGGTCAGAAGAGGGTTTCAGATTCACCTGGAACTGGAGTTAAGGGCAGTTCATAGCCACCATGTGGGTGCTGGGAATTGAACCCGGGTCATCTCAGTCAGAGCTCTTAACCAGCCCCGATATTAGTTATTTCTTATTAATTATAGTATCTTTAAAGGTTATCAAGTAATCACACCTTTAATCCCAGCACTCAGGAGGCGGAGGCAGGTGTATCTCTGTGAGTTCAAGGCCAGCTTGGTCTACATAATGAGTTCCAGGACAGCTGAGGCTACAGGGAGATCCTAAAAAAAAAAAAAAAAAAAAAAAAAAAAAAGGATGAAACTACACAAAGAATAATCAATAAAAATTGGAAACTTTACCATCTCATTTATCTACCCAAGGTGCTCAGTTCTCCCTCTGTGCATGGGTGTATACATATGCCTGTACACGTAAAATCTGGGGACCCCTTTAGCAGTGTCAGCTCCTGTGAAGTGCCACAGTCTTAGGCTGATGAGGTCAGAGTCAGAAGTGGGCGTGACAATCAGCAGAATCAAGGAGAGAAGACTCACATCGAAGAGTGCTGGAGAGCTCATACAGTGTTTTGGACATTTTTTTTTTTTTTTCCAGTTCAATTCCAGATGCACACAGAGGAAGGGTGTGGAAGGAGGAGAGCAGGGAACAGGGCAGATGTCACAGGGACGGGAATTTTCAGAACCCACCCATTTCTGTCCCTGGGACCATTCCCAACCCTCTTTCTTCTTGGGTACCCGGATTTCTCTGGTGGTCTCTGACACCACATGCAGAAATGAGCCCATCCGGGGTTGAGACAAACCTGATCACATGACAGCAGCTTCCTCAACATCCTCCCCCTCCCCCCACCAGCTTTGCTTTAACAGTGTCAGTAATTGTGATTTAAATCACCCTAACTCCCATCCCTTCTATGAGAAGCTAAGGACTAATCTGTTCTTCTGCCTAGAGCCAGCATGCTCCATGTCGTCCTTGCACTTCCTGCAGCCAAGATTAATTCTCCAACCCATATTTATTAAGCATTTACCATGAGGTAGACAGTGGTCAAGCCACACCACACCATATCCATCCTGAAATTCCCACCAACCCGGGCTTCTCTGGCTTTATCAAACAGACAGCACAATTAAACTCTTTTGAACTTAGAATATGTTTTCTCAGAGCAAGAGGACCCCTCAAAAAGTTGCAGAATGTCTTCAAGTTCCTTGTAAACTATACTGGTTGATAAATACTTAATTGGCCAAGCTCCATTTTGTGTAACATTTATATTTTTGGAAAGAAAAACTAATTATTTTTTTTTTATTCTGCCTTTCTGCCCTCTCAAAATTGGTTTTGGGAGCTTATCACGGAATGAACTTGATTATAGGAGACACAAATTGGCAATAAGAGATTTCTACCAAATAAGTGCAATGGAAAAAGACCTTTTCTAACTATGGAAACACTACAATCTTGTGCCAGAATTTTAGAGAATTGGAATTTGAATCTAATGACTATTAATATCAGCAATTTTATTCCCTATTTATTGAAACATCTACCTGTAAGGAACAAATTTAAAATATTTATACCTTTAAAATTTTTAATAAGCAGGGTCTGGAGAGATGACTCACAGATTCAGCGACTCAGCAGTTTAGAGCCCTGGCTACTCTTGCAGAGGACCTGGGTTTGGTTCCCAACACCTACATGGCTGCTCACAACTATCTGTAACTCCAGTTCCAGGGGATCCAACACCCTCTTATGGTCTCAGTGGGCATTGCATGATGAGTGCACTTAAAGATATACTTTGAAAGTACTCATACACATAAAATAAAAATAAATAAGTTGAAAAAATTTAAATAAAAATTTTCTAAGCAATTTAAAGGAAAAAAGGTTTTGTGTTAGAATTGAGCTTGTTGAAATAAATGTTTCCAGCTCCCCAAACAGTTGTATTTTATGATAAAAATGCAACACATTTTATTATATTTTATACATTCCCTTCTGTGTTGGTAAAAAGGCCATATAAGCTTACAAACTAGGAATGTTTTCCATGCGTTTGCTTCCCCTTGGCTAGTTTTGATTTGGTTTTTATTGTTGCTTGGTTGAGTAACTTTATAACATTGTGATATTTTGCAGAGAAGTATTCCTAGGTGAATGAAAACTTTCTGAACTCCTGGAAATCTTACTTTCATGCAGTGAGATGGGCTGACAGACATGAAGGGTGGCCGGGCTCCTGCTCTGGACCCATAATTTTATATGGGAAAGTCATCATCAAAGCTCGCAGGACAACTTGTGTGTGGAGCCGGGGCAGATACCAAGCCTCTGTTACTTCAAACAGCCAACAGCTGCTCCATCTGTTTTTCCCATCACCCCTCAGGATTGTGTTAGACAAAAATCCACCTTTAAAAAAATTGTGAAAGCTGAGAACAGGGCAAGTGGTGGCCACTGAGAGGCGAGCTGCTGTTCCCCTGGACTCTGTTCTTGGCCTTGGCACATGCCCAGAGGGACTGAATTCTCTGCTCAGCAGGGAGTTTCAGCTGACCTGCTGAGAATGTCTCAAGTGAGTCACTGCCTTTAACTCCATCAGCGCCATTTGCTGTCCCCTTGGATGTTTCTCGACAGCTGCTTGGCTCTGAAACGGGCTTGTAACTGGAAATGCAGCCACTGTCTGGCTCACTGTCAAAAGTGGAGTTGGGGGAAATGGGGAGAAAGAGGAGGAGAGAAGAACATCCAGTCAAAAAAGATGGGCAACTTCACTTTTTCCACTGATTGTGGTGGATGGAACTGGGGAGGAGGCACAGTGCTAAACAAACCTCATTTGTCGTAAGAGCGCTCTGGTCTTGTTTCCTTCTGTTTCCCAAATGAAGTTGGGTGGGATTTCTCCCATGGAAATTAATTACATGATGATGTAGAAATCTGTGAATCTTAAAGAGGCCATCCATCTCAGTACCACACTTTTCAATTTATCCATCTTATTTTCTAAACACAACCATGAATATTTCTTTTGCTCTTGAAATAGTTTTCACAAAATTGGAAGTCCATTTTGATGCAATCAACAACTTTTTGGAGCCTTTGACTGAACAATTTTCTGGCCTAGACATTAACCAGGATACTTAAGAAACATAGACATGATCCCTGGATTCAGGAATTTGTAATAAAATGAAAAGAAAGGGCTGATTCAAATGGATGGTCCAGGAGCAATGAGGGGGAAGGAGGTTGTATTCAACTGCCAAATGACTGTTAGGGCTACTCAGAGCTGTGGGAGCTCAGAGCAGAGCTCTGGGAAGCTGGTTTTCAATCTAGAATGATGGTAACTGATACTAACAAGTGAAATTGAATTGACTTTGTAAACATGGGCAGTGTGTCACAGCTGGGCAGGAAGCCCAGGTGTCTCTGTTAAAGCCTGGAACCTGCTCACATGGCTCTGGGGCTTCATTTCAGGGGAAGGCTGTGATTTTTATATACATATGTGTATGCATAAGCACAAGTGTACATTTCTAAAGAACCCTTACATCACCAGAGATGCTGAGGTGGCACCAGGAAGTGGGTCCCCTCAGATCGCTGATCTGTCATTTTGTATCTGGTACCTGGTCATCACCAGAAGAAAGAAGAAGTAGATAAATAGAATAAAAGACTCATTTTGAAAGATTCCTGAACCCACTATTTCATTTCCTGAAGAGATTTCTGAGGAAAATTAGGAGGATCAGTATCTACATTTTTATGATGACCACAATGTGTCCACAGTGTATCAGCTTTACTTGTGGCTGTGACAAGATACCTGACAGAGCCAAGTGATGGGAGGAAAGATTTACCCTGACTCACGATTTCAGAGGCTACGGACCATCAGGGCAGGGAAGACATGCAGAATGTTTGAGCTCAGAAGATGGCAGGGACTTGAGGTAAAACTTGTTTACATCTTCACAAAGCAAAGAGCTAGGGCTGCAACCAGTGTGCAGCTACCACCCATAAGCTCTGCCCCAAGGACTCTATATCCTTCAGGTGGGCCCCATGTCCAGAGATTCCGCAGCCCCCAGAACAGCACCACCATCTGGGAACCAGCCCTTCAAACACATGACTCTAAGGGGAACGTTTCACATTCGAAGCTAAAAGTACAGTTGCAGCACTTACCCTGGGTCTGAATCTCTCTGGATGAGAAATATTAAAGTATTGTTCCAGGATCACTGGTGTTTTGAATTTGTTTACCTCCTACTAAATCATTTATCTCAACTTACAGGGGGTTAGCAACCAAGATAACTTGTTCTTCAAATGCTAGCTTTATTCTTGCTGCTGAATTGAGAGTTGAGCGTAAATTCATTACGAAAACCCCCAGAAAACAGGCCTATGCTTTTTAATCCTGTGAAGACTTGTAAATATTTTAAAGGGATAGACTCAAAAGAAATGCTTCAATTTGGGACCCCAAAACCAAATTTCCCCCGAAAAAAGACAGTTTGAAAGACTAATGAACTATTAACAGTTTTATCAAGATGCTATGAATCACAGTTAATTTGAAGTGTGGTAAATATGGATTTTGGCACAATCAAGTCCTTCCTAAATCTTATCTATTGCTTTGATACAAACAAAGGGGATTTTCTCCAAAGGAAGAAATGAGTCAGAAAAGGAAGTCCTTCCAAAGGCAGCTAGGATTTGGGTACTGAATATATACAGAAGACGAAATTGCAAGTCATTCATGAGTCATGTCACTTTAATACGATGGTACAGAGTCAAACACTAACAGATGGGGAAAGAAGAGAAAGGACGATGGAGTCCACAGAAAAATGAATGAAGACAGAAATCCATTCTAGAGGGTGGAGGATGTTAAGCAGAAGGCCAGAAGAGAGGTGACAGTTTGAGCTGGTTTCTCAGTGTGCCTTGGCAGGTTCGGGTAGGAAGTGAGCAAAAACGAATGTTATTCATCCAGTAAGTATGTACTGAAGTGTCTATCACATACTAGGTAGTGTTCTGAATACCCCGACGATACTGTTGTGAGTAAAATCAAGTCTCTGATTTCATATCTGCATTTTCACATGGAAAACTCAGACTAAAAATAAATAAATAGATAAGTAAAATGTGGGTTTATGTTATCATGTCAAGTATTGATAGGGCTAAAAAGAAAAATAATGTAGTAGGTTAACTGGATGCCATTTGTAATTGTATGAAAGTGCACGGGATGTTTGTGGATCAGCAGGATCTCATAGCCCTTAGAACACAAAATGCTTCATGGAAATGAGGGTAGGGATGGGGTCAGAGAATGATGGGAAAGGGATCAGAATGTGCAGACTTCAAGCCCCATGATCTTAGAAACCATGCTAAAAAGTTTGGTGTTTATTTTCTGTAAGCAAATCAATAGCCATGGAAGGTTTCTTAGGATGACATAATACAATGTGTTTTTTAAAAAATAATTTATTGAGAATTTCATACATGCATATAAGGTATTTTTATAGAGGTCAGTTTTGTGGTAGAATGGAGAATGAGTTCAGATGAACTACTCTGGAGATAAGGAGGTCTCTGGAAGATAGATGCTTGTATCCTTTTTTGCAAAGATTTATTTATTTTTATTTTATGTGTATGAGTGTTTGCCTGCACATATGTATGTGCACCATGTGTGTGCAATGCCTCCAGAAGCCAGAAAAGGGAATCAAATCCCCTGGAACTGGAGTTACAGGTGGGTTGTGAGTTGTTGTTGTTGTTGTTGTTGTTGTTGTGTGTGTGTGTGTGTGTGTGTGTGTGCTGGGAGCCAAACCCAGGTCATTTGCAAGACCAGCCAGTGCTCTTATCCAGTGAGCCATCTCTCTAGCCCCACATGCTTGTTTCTTAGTAGTTACTTCAGATAATTACACACAGGCTACCATTTATCTGGTGATTTAAACACTGGAGAGAAGAAACCATAAACCAGATGACTCACTGTGCCTGGTTAACCCAGCTGTGGTTAGCTTGCCTACTGGCCATGAATTAAGGGGCTGCTCCCACTTTCCCATTCTGTTTGGAATTCCCACTAATGGTAATGTCAGATTAGCTACTGTCAAACCAACTCTATTACAGAGTTTATGTGTTAGAAAGTCATCTTGAAGAGGCACTTAGGTGGCTTGGTCTGGTTTTAGAATTGATTAACTGGGTAGCATGGAAGTAAGCTATCATGGCAATGTGTTTCTGGAAAAAGGATGAGTTTGGGCCCCTTCTTCTCCCTTCTCACCCTATTCCCTTCAACCACGGGGTAATATAACAAGAAAACTCTCCCCTTGTTGATGTTGGACTTCCCAGTCTTGAGAACTGTGAGAAATAAATGTTTCTTCTTTAAAAATTACTTAATCTCTGGTGTTCTGTCATAGCAACACACATAGATTAAGACATAACAAACTCTGGGCATAACAAAAAACAAACAAACAAAAACAAACAGAAAAAAAACCTCATTACCAAAAAATACTTGAGAAAGACTAAAGCTAAGTAAACAAATACATTTTATATTTGACAGAAGGGAGGAAAAGTGATACTGCTCTTTTACAGTTTGTATCTGGAGAACAGGTCCAAGTCAGGATCACACTCAGAAATTAGAACTTGGCTGAAATCCAAGTATGGTAGGGAGAGCTTATAAATCTCAGCACTCAGGAGGCTGAAGCAGGAGGACTGCCATTAGTCTGAGGCCAAAACTGAACTACCTAATGAATATCCAGGCCATCCTGGGCTACGTAGCTAGACCTTGACATACATGATGACTGAATTTGTATATTTTACTTGCAACGACACTATCATTCTTTTTTTATTTTATTTATTATTTTTTAATTTTATGTGAAGGAGTGTATTGCTTGCATGTGTATGAGGGCACCCGTGTCATGCAATGCCTGTGAAAATCAAAAGAGGGCATCGGATTCCCTTGGAACTGGCGTTATAGATGGTTGTTAGCCACTATGTGGGTGCTGGGAATCGAACCCAGGTCCTCTGCAAGAGCAGTCAGTGCTCTTAACCACAGAGCCATCTCTCCAGCCCTGACACTATCGATTTTTAATCAACTGAAAACTTACAAATGTATTTAACAATCTTTTGAATGATAAATACAAAAGTAACACAAGGAGATACAGCTAAAAGCTGGCATATAAATTATATATTTCCCCAAATATAGCAGGCATAAAAATTTCATTTCTTGCCATCTACATATTCACTACCATTGATTCAAGACAAGCTAAAAAATGACAAACTCCAAAATTATCTATGGTCTCCATCTCCTAAGACAGAGACAATATGCCTAAGGTAGAGATAAAAATAGGAGTTTCAGCCGGGCGTGGTGGCGCATGTCTTTAATCCCAGCATTTGGGAGGCAGAGGCAGGCGGATCTCTGTGAGTTCAAGGCCAGCCTGGTCTACATAGTGAGTTCCAGGATAGCTGGGGCTACAGGGAGACCCTGTCTCAAAAAGACAAAAAAAAAAAGGAGTTTTCATTAGCTTGACACAGATGCTCTTTCTTTTTAAATTCATGACATTTGGAGAACAGTGAAAATTTTTATATTAAAATTCAAATTTCCAAGGTCTCTTGAAAAAGCCTAAGTGGCTGTAATACAGTTCCTGAGTTCCTACAGTGACATCACTGGTGTAGGTTGAGCGGTGCCTAATCTCTGAGTGCTTATTGAGTCTCTAAACGCCACCGTTCCTTATCTGTCCACAGCCCTCAATAATGACTATACTTGATGAAGTGAAGGGATCATACCAATCTGTCTTCAGATAGGAGCACTATAAACATTGTAATGTAATCTGTGAACGCATTAGCTTTTACGCTGTCAGCCGGTCGTTTGGCCTAAACTGAGTTAGAAGTCAACAAGATGCCTTCTTCCAAGGAAGTGCAATTCAGATTGATCTATTTCCCATCTCTGTGATTGGTTTGCTGAGTCTCAGAATCGGCTTCCCTGGAGAGCTCTCAGAGATTTCATCTCCTGTGTTTCAGCCTATCACTGTGTCCAGCTGAGCTACTTCAGAATCCAGATTTGGTCACTGGGAACAACATTATGACCTCTTGCTTCCATGTGTGCCATCCAGAAGTCTGACATCATACCTTCTGGGACTTCCGATTCCAATGGAACCCGTTTGGGTGACATAGAAAGCAATGGCTAATTTGTGTCCGGAAATGACTCAGACCAGGAGCAGCTCCTTCCTAGTGCTCGACCATCTCCACTTCAAGTCAAGCACAGGTCAAGGCAAACCCCTGCCCGGGTGGTAGACCCTCATAGCCGTGTTTTCTTATTGACCCTATTACCCCTCTTCTGGCAAATTTCCTAATGTCAGCAACACTAGAAAAGAATAGGAATCGATAGTGTCTGGAAATGAACATTGGGCAGAGCACACAGTTGGAGGCGTGCTCTGGTTGGTTCTCAGGATTCCACAGCCTCGTGGGACTGTCTGATCTGGTTTCATTGATTCTTGCCCCTGGGAATGTGAGCATCTGGGAACAGTTTGTAAATGTTTTCACACCGCTCCCAACCTCATCATAAAGAGTCCCATTCATTTAGCATTCTCTCTTTCTATCTTTCTTTTTGTACTGGCACATTTTGAAAGAAAAGACAGGGATGATTATGTATTTAGGAAACAAACGTTGCCACATACATATTCAGACTGTTAAAGTAGACTCAGAAGAATGAATATTTTTGGCCAGTGCATGTAAAGGTGTTGGATCTAAGCCCTTTTGTGATGAGTAGTGACCTGCTTCTCAGCTAGTGGCTCAGGCTCTGGAATGAGGAAGAAAGTCTTCATAATTCAAGAAAAACTGAAGAGCCAAGAACAGCTGAAAATATGAAGACCCTTCCCTGGAGCCAGGGACGAACTGCAGTGGCATAAAGAATCAGCCCTTTTCACCTTTCAGAGTTCCAGAAGGTTCTGAGGGTAAAATTACAGCATTCCTCAGTGAGGGGTGGTATCCTTGGCATGTCTAAAAGAAATCCCTGGCCATTGCTCCTTCCACTGGCTGCTTCCTGAAACTTGACAATTCACAGTAACATGATGCAAGAGAAATCAAAAGAAACTGGTTTAGAGGTTTTAGAAACCATGCCTTTGATGTCTAAGAAAAGTGTCTCTAACTATTTAAAATATTATATTGTGTTTTTTATGGAAATATAAAATCTACCTCAGAAATCAGCCACTAAAGGTACATCAACCCCTGTAGCAATCTTTTAGGAAGAATATAATCACGCGTAAGACCTCACCATAAAACAGCTTGTGAGCCACACTTACCTTCAAAGCACTTCACAAGCACTGCCTAGTTCACGCTCATCTCTGAGATGGCAGGTGAGTGCATTCAACCCAATCCACAGAAGACAAACCCGGGAAGGCAAGCGGACCACTCCACTCGAGACAGAGGTGCCAGATATTTCTGGTGTAATGGGGATCAGAGCTGTCACAGCACAGGGAGTCCAGATATCCTCCCTATGAGAGGCAGAGCTCGCTTGTCCTGCTATTTGAGGGTAGCCTGGGTCCCAGATTTCCTCAGCCTTCTTCCACTCTGTTCATGTCTCCTTGAACTTGGAATCCCATCGATTCCCAGAGCTTGACTGTGCTTCATGCATTGGTGCCTCTGGCATCTAATCTTGTCCTCAATTTCAAGCGTAGGTACTGTATTTCTACCTGTTGATAGGTGTTACTTCCCTTCTGCCAGATTTGCCCCAAATCATTCCAGGAGGTTGAGATCTTGGGATCTTCGCCTCTGTAAATGTACCGTCAAATTACTTACCACTCAGAAAATGCTAATTACCACCCAAATGTTTCATTTGAGTTTGCTTTTCTTTAATCCAAATCCCGATTCAGACCATTTTCCTCCTTCCTTCCTCCTTCCTCCCTCCCTCCCTTCCTTCCTTCCTTCCTTCCTTCCTTCCTTCCTTCCTTCCTTCCTTCCTTCCTTCCTCCTCCTTCCTTCCTTTTCTTTCTTTCTTTCTTTCTTTCTTTCTTTCTTTCTTTCTTTCTTTCTTTCTTTCTTTCTTTCTTTCTTTCTTTCTTTCTTTCTTTCTTTCTTTCTTTCTTTCTTTCTTTCTTTCTTTCTTTCTTTCTTTCTTTCTTTCTTTCTTTCTTTCTTTCTTTTTCCTGAGACAGGCCTTACTATGTAGCCAGGACTTGGAATTTGTTATGTAAACCAGGCTGGCCTGCCTCTGCCTCTAGAGTATTGGGATTAAAGATGTGTGCTTCCTTATCTGGTCCCGTTTTCTTTCTTTAATGCATGATTTTATCACTTGTTATGGACTGAATGATTGTATCTCTACAGAATTCCAACACTGATTCTCTAAACCTCAACTGGCTATTTGGAGATGGAACCCTCAAGGAAGTAATTAAGGGTACATGAGGTCATAAGGGTGGAGCCCTGAACCACTATAATCAGAGGCCTCAGAAGAGCGATCAGAGCTTCTTCCTCTGTGTGCATATGCTGAGAATGGCCAAGTGAGGTCACAGTGAGAGGGGTGACCCTCTGCAAACCAGACGGGGGGCCCTCCCCAGAACCCAGCCACAATGGTCCCTCACCTTGGACTTCCAGCCTTCAAAATTATTGTTTTGTAAGCCAGCCAGACTGTGGTGGTGTTTGCTGTGTCAGCCATGTAAGACTGACTTCTAATAGATGTCTTTTCCTTTGGAACCCACTCTACACAGCATCCATACTCATGTATTTTCCTAACTGGTGGCATAACTCTTGGAGTATAAAGAACCTTGTTAAAACAAATGCTTTCCCACAATGCCCAGTCTAGCAAATGATGCTAAGCAGATATCCAAGACAACATGTTGCTGATAAACCTATTGCTTCTTCATAGAAGGAATACATTTCTCTAGACAGAGATTCGAACCCTTGCCCTTCCTCCTTTTGTCTAAGCTCTCCCAGGATACTGAGAAGTACAATTTTCCTGAAACCCTAAAGATCCAAACTGTGCCTAGCCAATGAGGAGGATTCTGGGTCTTGATGTCTTTCTTCACTGCTGAAGCATCCGAACTTTCTAACGTCTTGCTACTTTTGAAGACTAAACCATCTAGTTTTAGCCCTATGCTGTTAGGTGCTGATATCACAATCTTAACAGAGGGGGCTTTCAAAATAGACTTGTTGATATCAGAAAATAAAGAAAAACTTCTAAAGGGCAGTTTCCACAAGATCCCTTCCTGCCCAAGTGTTTCCACTGGCTGTTCAGTGCACACAGAATAAAGCCCAGATCTTGGGTAAGAGGGGAATAGCATGTCGAGAGGCTGTCTCTCCTCTCCTCTCTACATTCCTCCCCTTCTGAATACATCCAGGAAGACATCCAGACACAGCCACTGGCTTCACCTCTTCTCACCTTTAACCCTCTACTCTGCCCATGTGTACCAGGAGGCTTTCATGCAGCTGGGCTTTGTCGCAGGCACAACCCAAGGCTGTTTCACACTCTGCCAAGGTTTCAGAAAATTGCAGACTGGAAGCAGCATCTTGGGGTGGATTTTGAGTCAGGGTTGGGAGCCCCAGTGCCCAGCCTGTACCAGCCATCACAGCACAGTGAACTTGGGTTTGGTATTACTCCCTGTGGATCTCTTTCTCTCCCTCTTGCTTCTTATAAATGGGGGTGAGGACAGTGTAGACGACCTCAATTAGACTGATGATGGTTTGACTTATGATTTTTTTGACTTTACAGTGTTACAAAAACATATTCATACAACTGTTCTGCCTTTTCATTTTTGGTTTGTCCTAAATTATATGACATAGTCAATAATTTATAATAACAAAGACTTCACATGATATGAGTTTGCCCCATTTTTGGCTGATGTAAACTTTCTGAGCCATTTAAAGTACATAAGGCAGGTGTGATGGTTAGCTCAGGTATATTAAATGCAGTTTGGGTTTACGAGTTTATAGAATGAGTTTACAAGAATGGAACTATCATAAGGTGTGGAGCATCTGCCCCTCTTAGCATTAGTGTGAGAATTGAAAGGAAAAAACACATGTTAAAAGCTTGTAAAGAAATTGGTAGGGCTGGAGAGATGGCTCAGCAGTTAAGAGCACTGGCTGATCTTGCAGAGAACCTGGGTTGGGTTCCCAGTACCCACATGGCAGTTAACAACTGTCCAAAACTCAACTACAGTTCCAAGGAATACAATGCTCTCTTCTCTTTTGTTTTTGTTTTGTTTTCTTGTTATTTTCTTGTTTTTGTTTTTCCTTTTGTTTTGTCTTTTTGAGTCAGGGTCTCCCTGTAGTCCCAACTGCCCCAGAACTCACTGTGTAGACCAGGTTGGCCTTGAACTCATTAAGATCTGCCTGCCTCTGCTTCCCAAGTGCTGGGATCAAAAGTGTGTGCTACCATGCCCAGAAAAAAATCAAAACAACCAAAAAAAAAAAAAAAAAACCCCAAACCCCAATGCCCTCTTCTGGTTTCCATGAGCATTGTACACATGGGTGCACTTTCTTACATGGAGGCAAAACACACATATACATAAAATAAAAATAAATAAATGAAAAACTACAAAAGAAATTGGTATATACTAGCATAAATGCTTTGAACCTTCTTTGTCTCATAGATATAAAACTACAATAGCAGTTAATTTCCAGATAGAAGTCACTCCCAGCTTGTAGCATGATGCTAGGTAAAAGGTTGCCACGCAATAACAATTTAATTAAATCAATCCTTAATTTAAAATTCTCATCAAAATTCCACTTCTCACAACGATATCTGGGATTGAACATTAGGCTTTTATACTGAACTCGGGTCTCTTCAAGGTCTTGATCTATACGAATCTATGAAATTCACATGCTAGAATTCATCTTTTTCCTCTTAGTTTCTTTTCTAAAAATTTATTTTTATTATTTTTAACTATGTGTGTGTCTGTATGAGCATGGGCACCTGAGTACAAGGTCCACAGAGGCCAGAGGCCTCAGATTTCTCCTGGAGATGGAGTCATAGGAAGTTGTGAGCTGCCTGATGTGTGTATATGCTCTTCATCACTCAGCCCTCTCCCCAACCCTCATCTCAGGTTCTAACATGGCATATCTATTAGTTATTTCTGAGATCTTTGCCCGTGCATTCCCTAAAGCAAATCTCTGGAGGATGTACCAAAAGAAATGAAACTTCAAAGAGAGCAGAGATTGGGGAGCTGATGGATGGACTCACAGGTGGACAGAGTAACAGAGCCAGGACCCTTGACCATAGTGAGCATCCCTTGCTTCAGTTCTTCAGTCACGTGGCCAGAGGAGGTGTCAAGTGACAGTGACCTTTCCAGAATAAGCCCCACACAGGTATTCCTACAATAAAAACTTGGTCAAAAACTTTTAGCTGTCAAAGGCAAATTGACAGCACGGGACCAGTGCAGTAAGACCCAAGTTAATGTGGGCTCTGCCAGCCCAAGTGTTGACACCTGCCTTGGTTTCTTGATCTGGGCTCACATAATGAGTTACGAAGGCCAAATGAGATACTGTATGTGATGTATATCATGCTGCATTAAGCGTGCTTGGTACACATTATTTCCACCTTTAAGAACCTTCAAAATTAGCAAATGACCTTTCAAGATCTCACTGCATTGATATAGATTCTTCACAAAGCCAAAGTAGATTTGTAAATATATTTAAAACAGAGTAACTGAATTACAGGAGCAGAGTTACTGAATCTCAGGAGCACAGAATTCATGGGCAGTGTATATATGTATGCATGTGATTTATGACAACAAATTTGCTCACATGGTTATTATGTGCATTGTAAGGAATTAACATGATTACAAAGCTGAGACCACGTGTACACATGTTTCCTGCAGGTGGAGACCCGAGCGAGTCGATGGTACGGTTTCAATACACAGAGCAACAGGCTAGAGCTCCAGGAGAGGCGGTACGCCACGGATTTCCTCTCAGCAAGGCCTGGCTTTCTGTTTAGTTTACACATCTAGTCTGTGGAATGAGGCCATTCACATTACCGATGTGTGGTTTTCTCGGTGTTCACCTAGCTTAATGTTAACCTCACCCAAAAATATTCTTCACGTTAGCACATAATCACCGTAAACCCTGTTATAAAATGGTTGTGATGGGCTGGCAAGACGGCTCAAAGAGTAACAACCCTGACCACTCAAGTAGGATCCCAGTTCCTCCAGTAGAAGGAGAGTTGCCTTTGAGTTTTACGTGTGCAGTGCACATGCACTCACAGATGGAGATCATACTCACACTAATAATAATAGCAGCAACAACAACAATAATAGTAAAATTAATAATTGTGATGAGATAGAGAAAGTAAGTTCAAAGTCTTATGCATGTCCCTTGCCAGCAAGGCTTCTGCACATTCATCAGGTTCTTCTGTCTTTAGAGAGAAAGATGCATCATGAACACAATTACTGCTCACTTTAGTTCTGTAGATTTGGTAAGGGTTAGGAATCAGCACGAAGTCTGAGATGTCTGTGGCAATCTACGAAAACTCTGGAAGCTTGGTGCCCACTTGATACCTTTGTGTGAATTATTCTTTGAGCAAATCCAAGCATGTGGAGAGCATTCTTGGATCACAGAGGACTGGGGTCTCTAGAACATTCTGTGTGTTCTCATGTGTGGCTTCCAACTACCTTATAGTCCAGATCAGTTTATGTTCTAGCGAGGCTGCAATTTACTGATGCACCTTTTACATCAGACAAAAATCATCAAATATTCTGATTAGCAAAAAGTTATGAGACACTGTCATGAAGTGGACTCTGTCCTCTTAACCTAAGATGAAGGTTTGTCTTCTTTTTAAATGTTATCTGGACAGAGGGGCCATCTTTACTGAGAGCGAACTGCAGAATCTTCGACCAAAACATGAGGGTGCTAAGCTGTTCCTTAGGTCAAAGCAAAAATCCCTTGCACGTAATTTAAAGCAAATTTGTCATTTTGTTCTGTTAGCGATACGAGGGGACAAAATGTGCTTTGCTCAAATTATGAATATACTGCATTTTAAAAATGTGGAGTGGAACAGGAAATTGTGACTGACCTTAAAAGGTATGTTTGTTGTTTGTTTGTTTGTTTTTTCAATTGGACATCCCTCTGCATGTGGACTTTCCAAAGGTGATGTCAGAGGACACACCTACCTACACTTTCAAACCAGTGCCAGGTGTGGGTGTCAGGGAGGGGAGTGCTCCTTCAGCACGTGCCAAACCAGTTCCTGGAATCACAGGGTCAGCCCTCATTTGTACCCACCAAAACCACCACTAATAAAAATAATAACTGTACCTCCCTCAAGTAGAGAGTGCTTTGATTTTCAATAGGATTAGCTCACAAGCTCTCTAACACTTATGTGGCAATAAAATAAAACAAAGTGAAACACAAGCATGAGGTGGACTTCATTCACATCTTAAAGAGGGGATTGTGGCTTAACAAAGGAGAGCTCATAATTTGCCCATATTCATATCACAAGCAAGTGGCAGCTTTGGGTCAGATCCTTTCCAGTCTTTGGTC
>NW_008340872.1:1332087-1370220 GCF_000622305.1 Nannospalax galili | reverse complement strand
CCCCCCCCCCCCCCCCGCCCTCACCCTGTTTGTTTGGTCCATTTCCCCTGACCACTCCCAGAGGGCATGACTTTGCAGAGGAGACACAGCCAGCTGTGGGCCGCTGCTTCTGCCCTCCTTGCACGCTGGGAGAAGACCAAAGTCATAAACTCTATGCTATGGGGCTTAAGGGTCTCAGGGCTCCTTCCCTTCCCTTTCACCCAAGGACCATCTGGAACTCCCAAGAATCCCATGATGCACTTTGCTCCTTGTCTTTGAACCACACACTAACCTCTCGATATTGCTGTAGCCCAATGATAGTCGTTTTATGCTCATTTCGATCAATGGCCATGCTTCCGTTCCCCCCGCTTCCTTCCTCTTCACCGGTCTCCTCCTCGCCCTTCCTCCTTCCTCATCCTCCTTCCTCCCTCTTTCCTCCCTCTCTTTGTTGACTTTTTGTGCATTTTGCTCCTGTGCTTACAGTTCTTTCTGGTTTACCATTCCAGACATAACTATTTGATCCTAACCGTCGAACACTGATATTTATACACTTCAAGGGGTATTAATGATTCAGTTGTTTCAAGTTCCTAAGACCTGCTGTGGATAGGTGAACGTGTTTTCATTATTACACAGCAATATTACAGCAGCAATATTGCTCAAGGGTATTAGAAAAAGCAGGAGTGGTCATTATTGGACCTGCTTGTTCTCACCCTGCATTTATTTTCACCCTGTGGAACTCCATCTTCTTTGCTTCTGAACATTTGTAAACTCTTGAAGATACTTCCAATTCCAAACTCTCTTATTTACCTGGTTGGTTTTCCCACCAAAGCAGGAGATATATCCAGTAGATTCATGCACCTCAAAAGGCAAAGAAGGGTCTCTCTTTCTTCCTCTTGTACATATCAAATGTGTTGGGGCATTGGTGGGTTAGTAGATGAACTCATCCATCACACCACAATAGTGTTTACCTAGTCCACTGCCAGGACACAGCAGACATGCACATAACAAAACAATGGCTGGTATGAGGTGGAGGACTCCATTTAGCCTTGTCCTCTTAGTGTAGGGTGACCTACCATGCAGTATCCACTCATGCAGGCCCCACCATGCACACAAAGGCCATCCTGATTGTTGATGTTGAGTCCTGGTTGGAAGCTGGGTTTATGGAGCACAGATCTGCTGTATCTGGCTGCAGTTGATTCCTGTTTATTTTCTGTTAGTTTGGTACAAGTAGAGTGGTAGTTTGATGTTTGGTGATGCTTTCTGGACCAGGCTTGCATGGGGGAACTGGTCCTTCCTGGTTTTGCCATTCTGACTTTCCCTCTGATGTGCTCACAGGTTTCTTAAGGTGGTCACATTTTGATTGAAGAACATTTAGTTTTTTTGTAAATTTTTTATTGAATTTTTGTGTATTTCATACAGAACATCGTAATCATCTTTATATCTACCCCCTTCCCCATTGGCACCCTCCCATAGCTCCCCCTACTGGAGTTCATGCATTCTGTCATTTGTATTAAGGCCTATCATGTCAAGTTAGTGTCCCCAGATGTCCCTCAGTGCAAGTTCATCTAATGGCCTAGTCAGCCTATCTAGAATCCCCCCCTTTAAGAAAATCAGCTCTTATTCACCCAGCAGTAATCAGCTACCAAAAACTCTTAGACTAAGATTCAGGTCTGCTGTTCATTTCCTCAGTTCTGTGCTGGGTTTTTGTCTGCTTGAGTTTGCATGGCTCTTGTGCATGTTGACACCATTGCTGTAGGCTCATAAGACCAAGGTCATAGGAGCCTGTAGGACTCTTACCTCTTGGAGAAACACAAACACACACACACACACACACACTGAAACATCTAGGCTATTTTTGTGTCTCATTTTGCACAATACCCCACCTAGTATGATGAGGGAAGGCCTAACTAAATATCCCAAAGTATGCTGTGAGTTCACACCCTCTAAACTCCCCAAACCAGTTAGGCATTATCAAGAGTTTGACATTCAAATATTTTCCCAGTTGCTTTGTCTTGGCCACACCCACAAAACAAAGGCAAGAGTAAATTCTTTCAGGGTGGGCAGAAGGCTCTGCCTGAAGCCTCTCCCAGGCCAGGCACACATTTGGCCCAAAGCTGTTTTGTTGTTTTGTACAAATGGAAGCCACTCAGCTGCTTTTACACCTTATTTTAATGCATATTATTTCAAAGGGATCTCTGTTCTTATTGACAATAATTACTGTTAACTCCCCCATCAAGTTCAAAGGCTCCTATGATTATGAAACTTCTTCTAAAGACTAGCCGATTAATCCAGCTTGTTATTAAATTAGAACTGTATTCTTGACCTGTTTTAATGAAGGTTTTGTTATTGCTTTCCTAATAAGCTTAACTATCACCTTGAAATCGCATTAATATTTTTCTAATCTCTATCTCTACTAGAAGGCCATAGGGTCACTCACTCACTATTAGATGGGTGTTTAATGTCTCTGATGATATGACTGCAAATTATCAAATTCATGCTCAACTCCCCGATTCCCTCAAATCCACCCTCCTACCATTCACTCCCAACTGACATACGAACCCTTTGGTCCAGCCAAATAACTTTATCCTTTGATGTCTGAATGTGCAGTGTGTATGTGTCTTAGACTCCTGACCTTTATACCATCAGTCCTCACCTCTCCCTCCCACTGTCATCTGCTCCCCAGCTCCTCCAGGCCTTGTTCACTCTGTGGCAGCGGTGGCCTTTCCCACACTCACAGCCTGTCTGGCTCATCCCAGCACTGAGACACGCAGAGTTAACACCTCTTATTCGTCTCAGGGACCTCACTTTATAGGTGAGCCATACACCTCAAGAGAGCGGTGCTTGATTCTATCCATCACCTTGAGCTTACAATTCAGCAAAGACAAGGATCACTAGTCCTGGACTCTAAAGAGCTGGTGGATGCACCATAGTCCAGCTGTCATTTGTCAGTGCCATGGTCTGACATTTTGACTTGGCCTCATCTTCTCATTCATAAACTAGAAAGCATGCTTTTTCCAGTTGCTTTACTGAGTTGTGGAGGGGGCAGATGTGCTAGCCTGGCACGGAGCCCTGGAGTCCTCTTGGCCTCTGCTAGCTTTCATTTGCAAATCCGAGTCCTTCGTGAGTTCCCCCAGCTCCCCTTGCTGCTCTCACATAGCTCCACCTCACCTGCCTCTCACCGGCCTCCACCTGGCCCCATCCTTGACTAGGGGCCCCTGTCGTCTATCTGTGTGACCTTTTAAAGCCAATGTCAGAGAATGCCATAGCTATGTTCAGAGCTTTCCAGTGCCCTCCTGTCTTGCTTAGAATGAAAGGCAAATTTCCTTCCCAGTCCTCCCACAGCCTGTCACATTTCTTACTTTGTGTGTTGTTTCCTTCCTCCCTTCCTCCTCCTTCCCTTCCTCTCTCCCTTCCTCCCTCCCTCCCTCCTTCTCCTCACTCCAGCTGATGTTCTGTCTTGCTCCAGGAAGCACCCGACTTGCTCAGCTCTGAGGACCCACCTCTTTTCTGCCTGGCTTGGCCTTCTCGGGCGGCCTGCGCTCTTTCCTCATGAACTTAGTTCCCTGTTTGCTCAGGATTTTCTGTCAGAGAGGACTCCTGGATGGTCCTGTCTTAACCTATACTTTGTGCCCACATAGTCTTTCTACTCCGGTGCCATGATTTACTCCTCTTCAAAGTTCTGATACCAAATCATGCAGCATACATGTTTGTGTGTCAGCTGTCTTAGCCTCACAGAGCACATGTCTTGTCCTTTATCCTGCTGTCTGTCTAAAACCCTGAAGGGGACCTAGAACATAGTAGGCACATAGCAACCACCCATCAAATTAAGGAATGAATGAATGAATAAACGTAGAGTGGTTTGTTTAGAATGCTAAACTTTTAACCAATGGCTCTCTGTCTTGGCTGCTGGTTGAGGTCTGCTGGGGAATTTCAGCCCCAGTGGTGCACAGTTCACACCTTAGACCTTTTAAATCAGAATCTCTCTGAGTGAAGCTGTAGTATAGATACTTTAAAAAAGCTCCCTCGACGTTTCCAGCGCATATAACCAAGGCTGAAAAACGTTGCTCTTCAGCATATAAAATAGTATTTGTGTTCGAATGATTGTTTTCCCAGCTAACACCTTGCTAGCTAAGTGCTTCGAATATTGCAACTATTTCATGACTATTTCTTGACCAGTTGATTTGGGAAATGACTGAGTTCAGTGCATAGTGCAGTTAATGCACAGAGGAAACCTTGATGCCCTCGTTCTTGGTTGCATGCAGACGTGTGTCCTGTGTGGAAGTGGAGATGCAAAAATTGTGTACCCCCTTTCTGCAAGGCAGTCAGTTCCAAAGATACAAATCCTATTTGGTATCCATGTCACTGGGGGTATTTTTCATATGGTAAACCATCATTTTTCTTTCTCTTTTTTTTTCTTGCAAGTTACTCTGTCCTGTGGCTGCCCAGGGATTGGACAAAAGGCATATGCTGATTAAAAGGAAGACAGATACTTCCCCAAACAAAGGCAGTTTTGTTCAGATATGAAAGGCAAAGTGAAACTAGATTTGTTGGGCTCAGGAGAGTGGGGGAGCGGCTTGGAAAGAGAGAAAAGAATTTGATAAATACTCAAAGCTTACCTTTAAACACAAATGAGAAAGCATGTAGAAATGCATGATATGTTTTTAAACTTTCTTTTAAGCTCAGTCTTTTTGAAAAATTAAGAACTCACACTGAGGGACATCTGACAACACAAACTTGACTCTACAGACCTTAACATATATGACAGAATGCATGACATCCATTGGCAGGGCTATGGAGGGTGCAGACAGGGCAGGAGGTCTCAATATGATTAATATGTATTGTATGAAATACACAAAAATCCAATAAAAATATATAATGAAAAATTTATTATGGTTCCAAAACACTTCTGTTTGTTTATATGTGCTGCATTTATGAAAATTAGAATTGAGAAGTGTTAAAATGTTCTTTAAAGCTGAGCATGGTAGCATATGCCTTTAATCCCAGCTCTCAGGAGGAAGAGGCCGGTGGATCTCTGAGAGACTGAGGCCAGCCTGGTGGTCTACATAGTAACTTCCAGGCCAGTTAGAAGACCCTGTTTCAAAAAATAAACAAAAAATTAAAACTGAGATGTGTTTAAAATGTTTGTTAGTTTATTTTTATAACAATGTTAAACTCAATACATATTAAATATAAATTATATATATTCTGAAATAATGATATTGCCCCAAACCATGTATGAATAACTACTAATTTTTTGCATTTTTTGTAAACCTCTTCAATGTCTGGTTTAATAGAAGACAACAGTATTTTCACAACTGCTTTTTTCAGTCTGTTTCTGTTTTTTGTTTTGGTTGAGGTGGAATGAAGAAAATGTGGCATTTCTTACTGTATTAATCACCTTCCTGTTACTGTAACAAATACTTAAGATAATAAGCTTACAAAGAGAAAAGGTTTTGGAGCTTTCAATCCATGATTAATTGGCTCTGTGGCTTCGGGGCTGTGGGAACCCATCATGGAGGGAACACAGCAGGGTAAGGATGGAGTGTGGGGGAGGGGCTGTTGAGCGCAAAGGAGAAAGAGATCAGGACTGGCAACCCACAGTCCTTCAAAGGCAGGTGTCCAAGGATCAAGGACCTTTGACCAAGCCTTGCGTCTGAAAGGTTTCCAGCATCTTCCGAAATCACCAAGTCAGGCCTCACACTTTAGCACAAGCCCTTTGGGAAACATTCCTGATAGACACAACAGCATAGGAAGGTCCGAAGGGCGAGGTATTCTTGTAGCCCTTTAGATGACTATTGTTATTCTATCAAGCCCAGGCAAGTGGTCTTTTCTTAACATTCTTTTGTAATGTGGAATCTGGAACTACAGCAGTAAATTTTTACACTCTGATATATAAAACTCCATTAATCCAATGATATCTGCAATCCGCCTCTTTAATTCATACACGCTTTTTGAAACACCATGTGCAGAACGCTTAGGAACTATTGGTTCATTGTGTTACATAGATCTTCCAAGTTCTGGAAACTTTTATTAGTCAATGGAGAGAGATCACATTTATTAACAAAACCACTCATTTAATCAGAAATGCCTTTAAGCTAATGGAAGCAAGTTTGTGGTGGTAGAAATGAACACATAAAAGTTCAAAGTTTTACTTGAAAGCTCAAGTTTTATCATTACCAAAAAGAAAAAAGAGAAAGATCTCAGTTGCTTTTCATGAAGTGATAGGCTTACTTTATTCTTCTTACAGTCTTTTTTTTCAGTTGCCATTTCATTAAGAAACATCTGGCCCTCTTTTTCCTCTTTGTGTTTTCTCTTTTGAGACAATGCCTCACTATTGTGTCCAGGCTGGCCTTAAACTCAGTGGAAGTCAACTCAGGCCTTGACTTTGTGATCATCTTGCCTCGGCCTCCCAAGACCCCTAGGATTACAGACCTGTGACACAGGTTTGGCTGCCTTGGTTTTGAAAAACTAAAATCTCCCAAATGTTCAGATATGAATAACCAGACTTTGACAGCTATTCTTTAAAATAAGAACAGTGTTTGGGGGCTGGAAGGTGACTGAGAAGTTAAGAGTGCTTATTGCCCCATCATGAGATCCAGAGTTTGGGTCCCAGACGTCTACTAACAAACTGGGTATTCCACAAATGCCTGTAACTCTAGTTCCAAGGGATCTAACACCCTCTTCTGGCCTCTGCATATCACAGACATGTGTACCTGCACATAGACACATGTGCACATACTCATACAGATGCACACACACATAAACTAATTAATTAATTAATTAAATCTTAAAAAAATAAGACTAGTGTTGAATTCAGAGCATTCAGAACTTTCTCCTGAGCCTTGAGGTAACCACTGCATTAATAATTTTGTTGCTTCATCAAGGGCACCCTTGAATAAAACTGACTACTTTCTGCAAATGTGATACTATTTCTGAAGCATTAGTATAAATATTAGTGTAAGTTAGTACAAATTAGTGTAATGCACATTATCTTTGAAACATTAGTATAAATACATTTTTTTTTTTTTTTTTTTTTGTCTTTTTGAGACATGGTCTCCTTGTAGCTTCAGTTGCCCTGGAACTCACTATGTAGACAAGCCTGGCCTTGAACTTACTCCTAAGTGCTGGTATTAAAGGCGTGTGCCACCATGCCTGGCATAAACACATTTTTTAGAAAGACAAATAACATCTGAGCATTTGTTCAAATCATTTGTTTTTTAGTTATTTTATTTATTATTTTTATTTTGTGTGTATGAGTGTATTGCCTGCATGTATGTAAGTGCAACTGTGTCATGCAATGCCTGCGGAGGTCAGAAGAGGGAGTCCGTTCCCCTGGAACTGGAGTTACGAGTGGTGGTTAGCTGCCATGTGAGTGCTGGGAATTGAACCCGGGCCCTCTGCAAGAGCAGCCAGTGCTCTTAACTGCTGAGACATCTCTCCAGTCCCTTGTTCAAATAGTTCTATGCCTCATGGATTTTCCACAGGTATCTCAGATACCTGCAGGAATCTGCATTCCATTCTGACTGGGAGTCTCCATAGAGAGTTTGCCATGATGGAAGCCTTATTCCCTGCAGATTTCAGTAAGGAGGGAAGCACTCTGTTTTCTTATCTGTGTAACACAGAAGAGAGAGAAAAGAACTGATGAGATAGAGGCACAGAGCAGAAGCACCATGCTTAAAACCACCAGAAAGAGCTAAGGGAAGAGACTCGAGACAGAAGCACCATTTCTTGCTTCCCAGGACCTGGCAGAGAAACATCAGCTTCCTGAAGAAATGTCTGATGTTCACCACAGACATAAAGATATAAATTAAAATGACTCATTTAATACCATACTCAGTGGTGGGAGATTGAATTCTTCATCTTTATGATTGGGAACAAAATAAGAATGTCTATTTTTACCTCTTTTAAGAACTTGAAATATTAGCCACTGCAGTAAGGTAAGAAAAATAAATAAAAGGCAAACATCAGGAAGGAAGACAGGAAGGAAGGAAGGAAGGAAGGAAGGAAGGAAGGAAGGAGGAAGGAAGACAGGAAGGAAGGAAGGAAGGAAGGAAGAAGGAAGGAAGGGAGGGAGGGAGGAAGGAGGAAGGAAGGAAGGGAGGGAAGGAGGGAGGAAGGAGGGAGAGAGGGAGGGAAAGAAAGAGAGAGAAAGAGAGAAAGAAAGAAAGCTGTCTTTATTTCCAAATAGTTTGAATGTCTACATATAAAACTCAGGGAATTTGGACAGAGTAGATGGTTCAATGGATAAAAGTGCTTGCTGCCAAGTTCGATGACTTGAGCTCCATTCCCAGGACCCACATGGTAGAAGAAAATCAATTCCCACAAATTGTCCTCTGACCTCCACCCAAACTGTGCCATGTATACCCTCCCCATGACACAAATAAATACATATAATAAAAGTAAAATAAAACCTCAAGGTATTAACCAAACATAAAATGCTTAGCTCCCAGAACTAAGTGAAATAAACAAGTAAAGTGGCCATATGCCTAACTGACACACAAAGCTCAACTGCATTTACACAGACTAAGAATGGGCAGGAGAAACTAAAATTTAAAACACACGCCATTTATAACCATGTCAAAGAAAATTAAAGGACTGACAACAGGACTCAGTGGGTAAAAATGCTTGCCATGCCAGTCTGATGACATGAGTTTGATCCTTGGAACCCATGGGGGAAGGACAGAACAGAATCTCAGAAATTGTCCTCTGACCTCTCTACAAGCACGTAAATACTTCTATGCCTCATGAACTTTCTACAGGTATCTCAGAGACATGCTTGAGCCCTGGCATGCATGCATCTGCACTCACCCACCTCTCTCTCTCTCTCTCTCTCAACTCTCAATCTCTCTCTCTCATATATCATCATCCATTAAACTTTAAAAAGAAGATAAATATATAGATATGAACTAAAAATGTGAGTTCCATATGCTGAAAAGGACATGATTATAGTAAACAAATGCATAAATTAGCAATAAACATACCATGTTCATGGACTGGAAGACTCAACATAGTAAGGATTCCAATTCTGTCCACGTTGACTGATAGATTAGACGAAATTCCTACCAACATTTCAACCCAGTTTTGCAAGCCCAGAAAGGCTTATCCTAAAATGGACATGGAAAAGTCCAGGTTCTAGAATAAACTCATCTTGACTGAGAAGAAAGTAAATGTCAGGATCTGATACTCAGACTTACAGGAGCTGACGTACAGCTCAGTAGCAGGTATATAGATCCGTGCAAACAATTAGAAAACTCAAAAACAAACCCACACACATATGTACTGTAGGTTTCTAACAGCATTTCAATAAAGGTAAATTTCAACTGTAAAAGTAAATACACAAAAGAGACAATAGCATAGTAACATAGAGCAATTTTAACTCTGGCAACTTATTTTGTTGTTTTGTTTGTTTTTCTAGTTGGGTCAGATTTCAGTTGTGATCATGAGGCCTCCCCTTGTTGGAGGTCTAGTGGACAAATCCTGCCTCACCTCTGGGGATGCTGAAACCATCAGTGTGTGGAATGGAGGGAAGAGCCAAAGTGAGGAGTTTACCACTGTGGCACATATGACATCATCACCGTATGGACGGCTGGACTCCACACATGCAGAAGACCCAAGCTGCTTCTAGAATGCTCTGGCTTCTTACCCCTTGTTCCAACTCACTTCTCTTCCTTCTAATCTTGTTTCTTTGAGTTTAGCCTTTGAATTTCCTAGAAATATGATGAGTCCATGTAATAAATGCCATATATTGAGCAAATGTTACATGACAAATTCAGGAGCATAACTTCCATAATGTTCATTAAATATCTGTCTTAAGCTCTTTTCAGATGAGTAGTTTTCAAGTCATAAAGAAGAGATGCCTGAGTCATAAAAATATAAGTAATTCATTCAAGGTTAATAGTTTATAATTTATGATTTTAGAGTTTATGTTTAGAATGTTTGAATAAAAAGCCAGAGAACACTTTAAATTCTTTATTCTTTATCAGAGGTTGGGGAGACAGTTTGATCATTACAGTTCATAACATGCATGCATGAGGATTTGAATTTGATCATCAGAATTCAAGTTGAAAGCTAGGCATGGGAATAGTCACCTGTGCCCCAACACTCCCCTCCCAAGGCCAGGGATCACTAAGGAACAGGAGGCAGAAAGACTGTAAGAACCAGAGGTGGTGGATAAACACAAGGGAAGTGCTGTCTGGACTCCACAGGGTAGTTGTATATAGTGCTTATGACATCATACACAAGATCTGTGTAAACCCAAGCCAGACAGGCCCAGCATGGATGGGGGAGGTGGGCAGGAACCCCAGCCCTGAGTACCTACAGGAAACTGATGGATGCTGGGAGAGGGAGAGTCAGTTTTACTTACTGGTATGATACCTGGTAAGTTGACTAGACTCCAGGGTATGGACCCACACCCAGGTGTGTGTGGGAGCCATGGAACGAAACTGATAGGCCCTTACAAAAAAAAAAATTGCCAGACATGGTGGCCCATACCTTTAATCCTAGCACTTGGGAGGCAGAGGCAGGTGGATCTCTGTGTGTTCAAGGCCAGCCCGGTCTACATAGTGAATTCCAAGCCAGCTGGGGCTGCAGGGAGAGCCTGTCGCAAAAAGACCAAAAAAATAAATAAATAAAACTAAACAAATGAAAATAGAAAACAAAAAATTAAAAATAAATGAATAATTTTTAAAAAAGAAAAGGACAGATAAAGGACATAAAATCATGGAGAGGGGCAGAGGGTCTGAATATGATCAAAACACATTGAATGAAATTCTGGAATCAACTAAAAATAAAATAAAGCAAATGATAGCAACAGAGTTAGTACAGAGCATAGATACCAACAGCAAACACCGCTCAGGTGTGTTTTAGTCTTTACCACACATTCCCCACTACTGACGGAAGCATGGACAGTCTCTATCATCTGCACCGCCTCCTCAGCTGACACTTGTTCATTAGAAAAGCCTTATATTTTTATGATACCACTGTCATTTGACCTGTTGTATTACTTCTTAAAATTATATCTGAAAACGGGCCTGGAGAGATGGCTCAGAGGTTAAGAGCATTGGCTGCTCTTGCAGAGGACCCAGGTTTAGTTCCCAGCACCCACATGGTAGCTAACCACCATCCGTAACTCCAGTTCCAGGGGATCTGATACCCTCTTTCTGGCCTCCTTTCCGGTCTTTGCATGACATGGGTGTACTTACATACATGCAGGCAATACACTTCGATACATAAAATAAAAATAATAAATAAAATATTTTAAAAAATTATATTTGAAGCTAAATATAAAGTTCAACACCAAGCTGGCAATTCGAAACTATTTCCCTCCTGCTTCAAATGGTTCAAATTATTGCACTAAAGGTAACTTGATATATTAATAATGTATGTGTGTACATGTATCTATGTGTTTGTATGTGCATATGTGCATACGCATGTGTGTAAATATGTGTGTGTGTGTGTGTGTGTGTGTGTGTGTGTGTGTAGGCCAGAGGTTGACAATGAGTTTCTTGATTGTGTCTCCACCTTATTTTTTGTGAAAGGCTCTCTGACTGAACCTGGAGCTAACTGATTTGGATAGACAACTTATTCTTTTAAATTGAGGTACAGTTCCCGTTGTGAAAAACTCACCTTTTAAAATGCACAGTTCAGTGGCTTCCTCACAGTTTTGTACAACCATCACACTATCATCGATTGCCCCAAGAGACATCTTCTACCCATTAGTGGTCACTCTATTTCCCCCTCACCGAGCCCCTGTCAACTACTAATCTGATCTGTTCGTAGATTTACCTATTACGAACACGTTGTACCAATGGAATCAAGAAATACGTGTTGTTGTTTTGTGTCTGCCTGTTCAACAGACGAGAAAGAATTCAGAAAGCAGCTGAGGGCCCAAAATGGCTCTAGTGCCCACCAAATACCAGGGTTAGGTAGATATACACAAGGTTTTGATGGCTCTGAAAGAAAAAAAAAATCTCTGACTGAATGCAAATCCCCCAAACACTGTCCATTTATTCAAATGTAACTGAGTTAATCTGAGAGCTTTGGTCCAGACAGGACCAAGAGACTCATGCGACAGTTTGAGTTTTCTTCCCCTTTTGTGGTGGGAACAGGGAAGCTCCCAACAGTTATGGAAAATAAGCAACATTCTGTTGTTTTTTAAAAAAGATCTGAGTCATAGCATTTCAGGTCCTGCCCTCTCAGCTCTTAACAAATCCCACTTTGATGAGGAAACTGAGGCCCAGAAATGTTCTGTGCTTCCCGTTGTCCCTTGCAAATCCACTCATGTCTAAGACCTCCATTCGTTCTAAACAAGAGGCTGCTTCTCACCGAGATTAATATCAAACTCAGATGCTTTACATGAGCTTGAACTAGAGAGGTTATATGCATTTTAGTCTCCAATTTTCATAGACATAACAAGGCAAAGCCAAATGGAACACAACTTGGCAATTTTCAAAGAAATTTCTGTTCCAAATAATTATTTGAAATTATCAAAAAATTTAAAACACACAATTCTACAGATGGCACTTTCAAAATTACAACTAGTAATAAACTGGCACATCGCTTACCGGCTGCCTAACAACCAGCTAGTATTTATTGAGTATCTACGAGGTACCAGGCCCGGACTACGCACTTTCCATTTATCTCATTCCAGCTCACAACCACGTTTGGAGGGAAGCTGAGTTAGCAAAACTCAAAACACAGCGTGAGTCTGTGGAGCAGCCCAACTCCAGTCCCCTGCAAAGTTCGTGCTCTTGACTGCTGTACCATTCTGCCTGTGGACCGTTGCAGCCAGTGACCTCTGGCCCTCAGACTCTGCGAGGGCTGGATGAGGGGACAGAATGGAAATGAAGAAGGAAAGAGAGGCCGATTCCATCTGCATGGATTTTCATCTTTGCTTTTTAAAGAAATTCTAAGTGGGAGAAGATGATGAGGTAAACCTTTTCTTGACATCACATGCATGATAATTCAAGATGCATGTTAAACTCTTGAAAAGAGGTAAGTAGAAGCAAAAATGTGCCTGGGTGCATGTGTAAGCATGAATGCTGTCTGTATGTGCATAAGCATACATGTACCTGCTGAGCTTCCCATACAGTCCTAACAAGTTATATTTTTAAAAAGATAATTCTGTGATCAATTGCCCTTGAGAAAGTGCTAGTGACTGAACTTTCAGTATGTATCTCATTAAGAAAACTTGAGGCATGTTTCTTTTGGAATTTGAACTCAGACTTCAACCAAACATAAATGATGTACTGTTTTATGTGCTGGATCATGACTTTCTCCATCAGCATGTTAAAATGTCGTATTTGGAAAGAGGGTATTCATAGATGTAAACAAGTTGAGTCTTCAACATGGGCCCTATGGGGATGGGGAGATGACTGAGTTGGTAAGGGGCTGATCACACAGGAGTGAGGACATAAGTTCAGACCCTCAATGCCCACGTGAAAAGCTGGGCATGGTGGTGTGTACCTGTCATCCTAGTTGGGGAGGCAGAGACAGGAGGACCTCTGGGCAACTACTCTTGACAAATTGGTGAGCTCCAGGTTCAACAAGAGACCCTGTCTCAGAAACCAAAACGAGGTGGTGAGTGATAGAGGAAAACTCCTGACATTGGCCTTCACAAGCATGTACATACCTGCACACACACACACACACACACACACACACACGCATGAATAAACACATGCACATACATTTGTTAAAAGACAAAAAGATGGAACCTATTCCAAATGTGTCACTGCATGAAGAGGAACATTTGCACAGACATAGGGAGAAGGCCACACTACAACACAGGCGGGGCACGACAGCCACCTAAGGAGGGAGCTCAGGACCACCTGCACCGCACCGCAGAAGCTAGAAGGCAGCGAGAGGGGTCCAACCCAAGGTTTCTGAAGAAATGTGATTTGGTTCACTCCAGGATGTCAGAATTCTAGCTTCTAGAACTGTGCCACAGGTGTTTATGGACTTCTGTTATGACAGTCTCATGCAGCAGATTCCCAAGGCTTCAAGTTAGAGAGGCAGGTTCTGGGGGTGGCGGGGGCGTTGGAATGTGCCAGAGGAAAGAAGAAGAGAAATAGTGTGGCACAGGAGAGATGACGTGTTCTGGAAAAAGCAGAAGCTTTGACACATCTACTTTCTTGTTTTCATTTTCTTAGAATTCAAAATACACAGAAAAAGACGCATATGAATTGGGTGTTGCAGACATGAGAAATTTTATCCACAAATCTATCCAGATGTATAAAGTTTCATCAAAGCGGATAATATGATGGAACCAACCACTTTACATAATTATTAAGAAAAATCTCTCTCTGTGTGTGTGTGTGTGTGTGTGTGTGTGTGTGTGTGTGTGATCAACGGCACTGGGCCTCATTGAGAAAGAACATGTTTTAGAAGATTCTTAAATGTTTTTCTCTCTGATTCTCAAATGCTGACAATGTTGCCTTCTTTCTGATGTCTTCGCAAAACACCCCCCAGAGCGCTTTAGATCAGAAAAGTATGATGATTAAAGAAGTATTAGATGATTATTTCTGGACACACAAGGGGAAGTGGCATTATTCACCCACCAACTTACATAAAATTGTCTGTGTTGGGTGCTGGGCAGGCTTGGAAGTGAGTCATCGCTTGGTTACAGAAAGGAACAGAAGAGGTGCCTCCCCAGGGCAGTGCCCAGAACAGTCTAGGTGGAAAGCTGGGCTGGGGGCTCTGCCATTATTCAGCTGCATCTGTGGCAGGCAGTAGGTGTGCACTGAGATTGCCCCTTTTCATGGGTTCAGTGTCAGGCATTGCCTCTGCTCCTACTCAATCCCAAAGATCTGTCCTTCTGACCTTGGAACAGCAGGGTCCCTCTGCCTGGAGCGAACTTTCCTATGGGGTTGGTATTCTGCTTTGCCATCTGCAACAGTGCACCGAATAGTTTGATATTGTCATTTTGAAAGGTGAGCTTCATTTTTTCCTTTGTGTGTATATGTAAATATGTACATATATGTGTTCATACAGGGTCTCTCACTGGAGATGGAGCTCACTAATTCAGCTAGACTGGCTGGCCAGCAAGTCCCAGGAATCTTCCTGTCCCCATCTCCCCAGCACTGAGATTTCAGGTGAACTCTACCTCACCTGGCTGTGTTACATGGATTCTGGGGATTGAACTGATGCTACTGTTTATACTGCACAGACTTTACTGACTGAATGGTCTCCCCACCCTCACCCCCCGTTTTTTACTTATGATACAAGATGTTACTAGATTCTTCATTCTATAGCTCTAAGTCCACCTTTGGAACCGACCTGATGTTAAGTCCCAGCCATGCCATGAGACACACCTGTTTGACAAAGAACGAATGTCCTAAGTCTTCTCCTTCCAGGACAGCATGACAATATCTCATTATAAAGTACAAGCCAACAAGGCAATCAATTTTTAAGTGTATGTTTAATATTTAAAAAGAAAAAAATTTATCCCATAGTACTTTCAGAGGGATGGATCAGGGACTCTATATCCCAAGAGATAAGGGGCTCTCAGAACACCCCCCCCCAGGATGAGAGGAATAGAGGAGCTGTTAGTTAACAGTGGCCAGGTCCTCACAATGGGAAGACCTCACAGGCCCTCCTCAGCTTGTGTCTAACTTCCCTCTCCTCCCTCTCCCCACAGGCCCATGGGTGATGGCACCTTTCGAGGATACACAAACATCTTAATGGTGCTGGTTCCCCTGTGGAGCTGCATAATGCCTGTAGCATCTCCACCCAGCAGAACACAGACTTGTCAAAATGAAAATGTCCAAGGCCATCCTACAGCTTCTTGCCCAATGCCCACCCCATCTTCTCTCCATTTTCCACATTTCAGAAAAAAATCACCCATCAACTCTAGCCCCACCAGCACCCCATGCTTAGCTCACCAGCAAGGGCCACCATGTCTGGACTATACCCCAAATCCATCACTTCTCCCACCCCACCCAGGATCCTTGTCACCCAGGCTTCTACAGTAATTACACTTATGTGTTCCCTTCAACGCTCCACCCTGTGGCCAGAGTGAGCCCTCCTTAAGCTGTGAGTTCACATCACCTTCCTACTTAAGAACCTCTCTATGGTTTCCTGGGACAATTAGGGCAAAACAAACTGACCACAGCTTCTCAGATCCTAAATGACTCCAACCCTGCTCACTTGTCTGGCCGCCTCTCAGATCACTTCTAGCTCTTTCATGCACAGCTACACTCCATGCCCCGCTCGCCCCACTCAGGCCCATTGTCCTTTCGGTGTCCTCTGCTTGGGCTGCTCTCTACCCCGACTTCCCGTATTTCTAGACAGATAACCAGTATTTGGATTCTCTCACCATTGATCTGCTTTGGCTGTTCTTGAACTTCAGAGAAACACAATCCCACAGCATGTACTCTGTGTGTGAGAGACTTCATTCATACATCCAAGCAGAATTCTTTGAGATTCGTTACATCTCTGCACTTAAAACACTTGATCCTTTTTAATGACCTTGCACCATTCAATTGGGTAGTATAGCCCAACTTATTTATTCATTCTTTCGTTGATAGACTCCTGGGCTGTTTCCGGTTTTTAACTATTATGAACAAAATTGCTAAGGATATTCTTGCACAAGCCTGCTGACAGATATGATTTGAATGTGAAATGTCCCCTACAGGCTCCTATATTTGAACACTTGGTCCTTAAATGGTGGCACTGTTTGGAGATATTGTAGAACTTTTGGTGGCATGTTGGGGGGCGGTCACTAGAGGTGAGCCTTAAAGGTGGCACCTGCTTCTGGTTCAGCCTGAGTTCTGTTTCCTGTCAGCCACTGGGACGTGGGTGCTTCCCACAGGCTCCCTCTGCTGTGCTCTCCAGACCCTAATGAACTGCATCCTCTAGATAAACTCCCCCCTTAAGTTGCTTCTGTCATGTATTTTATGATAGCATGGGGGAAAGTAACTTTTACAACATAGGTGAATACAGATCTCTGTTGTGAGATCTACACCATACATGGAATTGCTGTGCTGTCAGGTAGTCCTATGGTTTGCTTTGTTAGATTATTTCAATAGCTTCATTTTAATTCTTGTGTTTTTTCCTACTAGAATTCATCTCAGCCAAGGTGAGAATCTGCTTGTACATTTCTTTTTAAACATGTGTGTGTGTGTGTGTGTGCATGCATGTGTGTGTATATACATATATATATATATATATGTATATACACACATATACATACATGCAGGTGATCACAGAGGGCCAGAAGAGGGCTGATGTGGGTGCTGGGAACTGAACTCTGATCCTCTGCAAGAGCAGCTAGGGCTCCTAACTGCTAAACCATCTCTCTATTTCCCTGCCTACATATTTCTAACACTGAGAACAATGTAAGAGTTCAGCTACTATTTGTTGAAACAAGGAGTGTGAGACTCTGCTCGTTCAGCTTCTGATTCCTTGGTTTTTTGTTGGTTTTGCTTATGTCTCATTAGCTTGTGGTGCCTTGGGTCTCATGCTTAGGAACCATACCCTCCTTGTGACAGGCACTTACTGCAAACTTCAGGGAGAGACAATCCTCCCAGCTTTTCTGGTTGGCCCTACACTGTTGCAACTGGACTCCACTCAGGACCCCCAGGCTTGTGATTACCCTGGGCCAACAAAGTGTGACTGAGGATTAGAGTTGCAAGTCTGAACCGGGCTGACCTTTGCACGGGACCTGGTAGAACTGAGGCTCTGGCTGGAATTGTAGCATAGAAGAAGCTGGCACACATGTACACTCAGCACAGTGTCTGATGAAAAGTGGATGCCCAGCAGTTTACTATTGTGTTTCCAGTTTTCTGCTTTTTGTGTGCTATTGATGTCATAGTGGACCTTTGTTATTCATCAGGTTAGACCACAAATTACCGTGAAAAGGCAGACACTGATAATACTAGTTATGCCTCTAATTTCTGCAAGTCCAAGGTCATTTGGCATAGTGGATTATAAAATACAGAAACCTTACTAAAAGGACAGTTAGCCACCTTATGCAGCAAGCAACAATGCATTATTTAAGTAGTAAATGCATTGTAATTTCCTTTAGGAAGGGTGCAGAGATCTTAGGTTAACACATTTTATGCCTGTAAATCCTGGTAATGAAGTATGTCTTAGAGTGGCCCCTGAGACTGCCCTCCAGGAATTCACAGCAAGTATGAGTTCCTCCTCTCCGGTGTGGGCCACACCTGTGACTTGCTGCCAGCCAATAGGATGTGGTAAAGATGGCCTGATACATGGCATCAGGTGATTACATTTTATAAGACTGTGTCATCCATCTGCTACTCTCTGTCTCTGTCTCTATTTCTGTGTCTCCCCCACCCCACTTTTTTCTCCCTCCCTCTCGTTCCTTGCCCTCTCCTTACTTGCTTAAAGGAAGCAACTTGCCACAGTGGGTGATCTCCTAGAGTGAGGAATGATGAAACAGGGAGTTAAGGGCATCATCCATCCGGCAGGGCCTCTGACTCACATCCTTCGTTAAACAAAATCTTCCATAAAATAATCCCCTCAGTTTGAAACCTCCATGGACTTGAATTCTACCAGAAGTATGCAAACTTGAAGGTGGAACCTTCCCCAGATGAACTTCAGATGAGACCACAGCCACATACAACACCTTCTTTGAAATCGTGTGAGACCCTGAAGTAGAAAACTCAGAAAAACTCTGTCCAAACCACTGACCCCAAGAAACTGCAAGATGATAAACACGTGCCATTTTAAGCCACTAAGTTTCTGGTTCTGTTGCCTTACAGTGATAGGCAGCTCATGCATTACTCCTTTAAATAGCATTTATCACAGGTGTACTGACATCAGATGTGATATTGGGCCCTGAGTACAGGACATTATTTAGCTATCATTTAGCACAAATATGACCAGCCTGAAAAACCACCATGCATTTTTTATGCACTTATTTCACAGACACCAAAAACAGTGATACAGTAACAACCTGAGCAAGCACAGCCTTGGCCCCATTTATCGTATTTATTTATTTTTAATATTTTATTTATTATTTTTATTTTATGTGTATGTATGTATTGCCTACATGTCTGTAAGTGCACTCATATTGTGCAATGCCAGTGAAGGTTAAAAGAGGACAATCAGATCCCCTGGAACTGGAGTTAAGGACACTTGTTAGCTGCTTAGGGGGATGCTGGGAACTGAGCTCAGGTCCTCTGCAAGAGCAGCCAGTGTTCTCAACCACTGAGTCATCTCTCCAGCTCCATTTATCTCATTTAATGATTTCCCCCATAAACTATTTCTCTTTAGACAAGATCAAATGTTCCTGACAAAATGATCTTATTTATCAGGGTTGTTGTATCTAAATATGTTGTCACATTTTTTTTTTTTTTTTTGGTCTTTTTGAGACAGGGTCTCCCTGTAGCCCCAGCTGTCCTGGAACTCACTATGTAGACCAGGCTGGCCTTGAACTCACAGAGATCTGCCTGCCTCTGCCTCCCCAGTGCTGGGACTACAGGCATGCGCCACCACACCCGGCATGTATAAAATTATTGACAAATCTCAAAGTTCCTGAAAGAAGTTTGAGAAATTTCATATCACGGAAGGACAGACACAGGAACCAACTAAGCTGACTAGATAAACAGGGCATAAAATGATGCTGTTACATCTGCAATAGATATAGCAGGCAATCTTTGGGAGAGCTAGGAGATATAAGAAATATTGTCTTTTAAGGATACAAACTATTCTGAACTTAAATATCAACTTAAGATTTCAGATTATATGCACTGTCTACTGTGGTTAAATGACTCTATGTATACATATTTCTGTGGTTGAATAATTGGAGCTGTGTTGAGTTTTAGCGACTGTGGATTTTGTGGTTAAGTCACGCCGTCTCATTTTGTTTAACAGTTGTGTGTCTTTGTGGACTTGTAGGTGATTTTCACATAAGTTACAGGTCACAGGAACTAAACCACAGAAACCCATGGAACCAGCACAAGGAGTTAGCACTCTCTCGAGTTTCTGGTTTTAAGCTTTTCTATGAGTCGTGAAATCTCTTCTATCTCATAAGCAAAGGGTGAAATCCTGGTTGCTGGTTTTAGAGATAATTTCCTTAATGGAAAGTATAGAATGGAATTTCCTTCCTCAATAGAAACTATAAGATCTAACTTTCTACATTAACTCTGATATTTAAAAATCATTCATAAAATCTTTTTTTCTAGGACATTTGTTCTCTCTTTTTTTTTTTCAAGATGTATTTTATTTTTAATTATGTTTGTGGGGGAGATATGTGCACCTGAGCGCAGGTGTCTTCAGAAGCCAGAAGGGGGCACCGGATCTCCTGCAGCTGAAGTTGCCGGTAATTGTGAGCTGCTTGGTGTGGTCCTGGAAACTGAACTCAGGTCCTCTGCAAGAGCAGAATGTAATTCTAACTACTGAGCCATCCTTTCAGCCCAACATCTTTATCTTGAAGTTTATTATTCTTCCAAATCCCAAACTTTCTATCAGGTTGTTCCTTTCTGATTTATATTGTTTGTATGTTTGTTCCTTGGATGTTTCTGAGTTTTCAATTGTGTCCTCTGAAAGTAAATAAGATTTGCGTGTGTGTGAAAAGCAGGTTATTAAAACTAGTTACTCAGTAGATAGGTGATAAGATCACAAAACTTTCCAACCAAAGGTTGTTACCTTGATGTTGGGCCTATTATAACCAAACTATTGTTTAACCTTTAATCACAGCTATTTGTCAGCCAAATAGATAGTCTACTATTCTCCAATTAAAGCAGGAGATGATATCACGTTCATTCTAAATCTGTTCTCATTTCTGCATCTTTAGTTCCCTCAATAGGAGTTATTAATTTGTTGTTCAAGAGATGACTGAAAATAATGTTGCCCATAATGACTAATGTTGATAAGAGATCAGTCACAGACTCTGCCATTGAGAGCATATGTTGGAATAAATCTCTCTGATAAACAATTTAGTAGTCACTGTTAAGAGTAGAGAAGACCTAAGCCTCCTGGAAACAGTAGTTTTTCCAGAGGTCTATGAGATGTGATAACTCAGAGAAGGCAATAATATCTATAAACAACATCGTCCATCACAGATTCCTATAGTGTAATATAAAAATAGAAATTGGCAATATAGGAACATATTCATTTTATAATATATGTAAATTGTAAAACCTCCACATAATAAAATATTATACAATTAAAGCAAGACATTTGAAAACTGTGTAATAGCATCAAACATTTTAAGATTAAGGGGTAAGTAGAGTCTAAGACTATGATTTGCATAAGTTCTGATGGGAGAAATATGAAAGGAATCTGAGTAGAGAGATAACAATGCTTGTGTCTGGTTGGAAAGACCATGGTCAATTAGAATTGATGGGTCTTTAATTTTCCCTTCTATCAACTATGTCTCACAAGTTTAACTTCAGTAAACACCTGTAGTCACCTGATCCCAGTCAGAGATTTACTGTAAAGAATTAGGATGTAGCTGGTGTCTAGACCTGGGACAACTCAGTGAGTTTTTCCCTGAGCAGCTTTTGCCCCAGAGGCCATCAGATCTGTGATAGAACAATTTCAAAAGCACATGCTGACTTTGGAGTTGACTTTCGTAGCTTCTTAGAGGCTACCGGGAGGCTTTTAGAAATGCTGGAGATGGGGGAGGGATACAGAGTCTTGTACATTGGGCAATTTGGGGAATTCTAATGAATCTTATTTGTACAGAAAGAGTTACCAAAAGGTGGAGAAAGGCAGGTTCCCCAATGCTGTACTCTTTCCCCAGTGTGGGAATCATTTAATCTGTGTATCCACACTTCTGGCCATCTTCCTGTAGGATGCATAGCAGGATTGTGACAAAGGAAGCCAGACATGACCAGGTGAGCACGTGATTTGCTTTGGCTAATGCTATATGACAAGTAATATATTTCAGACTGGTTGTTTCTTCCTTCTTTTAGGATGGCAAATCTCAAAGTAGACAGTGAAGGCTTATGTAGCTTAAAGAGCTCAGAGGGAGCAACCCAGAGTGCAGCCTCTTGCTACCAAAGGTGAGAGAAGATCCTGGTTAAGAATAAATCGTTGTTGTCTGAAGCCAGCGAGAACTGAGGATTTCTGTTACTGCAGCATAACCTGGAACATTCTGACTGATAGCTGAAACTTTTGAACCAAATGTGTTAAGAAAAATAATAGAGAAACTAAAGTGTGATCTATCAAAGATTTGCATGAATTCTTCTACAAATTCTATAAAGAACTTTAAAAAAGTTCCCCTTTAGAAATTAATAAATATTTTATATCTTGAGTCATTGTAGTTAGTAAATCTGAATATTCATAAAATTTTATAGTGTTTCAAGAAGAAAAAATAAGCCTTTATAAATTCAGAAGGTCCTTTGACCAAGAGAAAGATTTTTTTATTTTAAAAACTTTTATTTATTATTCTTATTTTATGTATATGAGTGTATTGCCTGCATATTTGTAAGTGCATCTGTGTCATGCAATGCCCACGGAAGTGAGAAAGGGGCATTGGATTCCTCTAAAACTGGAGTTATGGATGGTTATTAGTCATCATGTGGGTGCGGGAAATTGAACCTGGGGCCCTCTGCAAGAGCAACCAATATTCTTAACTGCTGAACCATCTTTCCAGACCCCTAAGAGAAAGTTTTAAAGTAATGTGTTTATCAAGTGGTAAAACCATATTTATGAGAAGAAATGTTTATTTCTTTTTATTTTCACATTTAAAAGAATCTATGAGTGTTCCTTGGGAAAAATGACTGAGCTGAAGCCCCAAACAGTGCAACTATAAGGTAAATCAGAAATGTCTTATGGTACTCAAAGATAAGAATGTGTTCAATAAACAAACAGAGTGGATAATATCAAAGGGATGAGAATCAGACTTGAAAGAGCTCCCAATAGCTGCATCTAATACAGTCCCACAATAAAACAGATACCATGTTTTTGGATTACAGCCACCAAAATAAGAAAAATCCATGACTCTACACTGCATAAGCAGAGACCGAAGAAATGAATAAATAAAAGGAGGACACATTTTCTGACCGATGAATTTTGAGCACTGATGAGGATGCCTCTCCTCCTGGGAGGTGGGGATCAATTGCTTCTATCCTGTGACCCTGAGGGTAGAATGGACTTGGTGATTCACTTTCAAAACACAGAGAATGACAGGAGAAAAAATATTAACAATTTAACAATTCTTTATAATGACAGATCTAGCAAAGATTCCATTAAGTAAATGATGAAAATTAAAGTTCTTGGATGCCATGTGGATACCCTGTACCTCCTCATAAAATGTGACAAGAGGGACACTTAACCTATGTCCTACCATGTCCCAAGTCCCCTAACTCCAGGAGGAAAACAGCAGATAGTTACAGACCAAGGACCATTCTGCAGGATGCTAGACTGGGATGCCTACGAGACTCTCAAGACAAAGGAAAGCAAGGAGCAACAGATTGTTTCTGATCACCAACTCGAGTGGATCAAGAAACACCTGGGGCATTAGTGAGGCACGTCATTGAGTCTGTGAGGCATTTCTAGAGACTATTGACTGAGGTAGGGTACTCATCTTGAATATAGGCAACATCATTCATGGCTGGCCTAGAGTAAATAAAAAGAACATGGGAGAGAGGGAGGGAGGGAGGGAGAGAGAGAGAGAGAGCTACATTTATCCCCTTTTGCTTTGTGACTGTAAACACAATGTGACAAGCTGCCTCATGCTCCTGCCACTGTGCCTCGGCCCCTGTAAGCCTTCCCTGCCAAGATGGACTGTCTCTGCTCAAACCATCAGCCAAGCAAACCCCTCCATGGCGAGTTTGCTTTGTTAAGTATTTTGTCCCAGCAATAGAAGCAACTAACACACAATGAGTGACCAAGAAACTGTCATGGAGCAGTGGAAACTGGAGGGTGATGCCAATTATACAGCACGTAGTATGCTGGGTTGAATCATGCAACAACAAGAGAACTTAATCGAAACAAAGAAAACAAAACCAAGCCCAGGCAGGGGAGATGTCTTCAGGTAAAGTGCCTGCCCATGCATGTATAAAGACACAAATTCAGATCCTCAGCTAGGTGTGAGAGTGTGTGTCTGCAACTTCAGCACTGGTGTGGGAAAGAGACAGGTGGATCCCTGGAACTCTCTGGCCAGTGAGTCCAGTCAAATCAGTGAGCTGCAGGCTTAGCGAGAAAACCTGTCTCAAAAATAAAATGGAGATCAACTGAGGAAGACACCCAGCATTGACCTTTGGACTCCACGAGTATGCGCAAACACATGCAAGCGTACCACACATATACATGCACATACACACACACATACATGGGTGCACACACAGAAACACATGTGCACACACACACAAATTGATAATATACAAAGAGGATCTGGAGTTTAGTTGAGAGTACTGCGCAAACATTGGTTTCCTAGTTATAATGAATGTAAAAATCCCAGTGAATGATCTAAGAATATTTGAAGTATATTTGAAATTTTTTTGCATAAATCTAACATTGTCCATATTGGATGCTTATGATCTTAGCTTTTGGGAAGTGGAATCGGGAGGATTAGGAGTTCCAGGTCATTCTTCACTATATAACAGGCTGAAGGCCAGTCTGGGCTACATGAGACCCTTTCCCAAAAATAAAAATAAAAAAACAAAGCCTAAGGAGATGGCTCAGCGATTCAGAGCACTGGCTCTCGCAGAGGACCCGGGTTTGGTTCCCAGCACCCACATGGTGGCTAACAACTGTCCGTAACTCCGGTTCCAGGGGATCCAATGCCCTCTTGTGACCTCTGTGTGCATTGCATGACACAGGTGCCCTAGCATACATGCAGGCAAAACACTCATACACATAAAGTAAAAAAATACTAAAATTAAAAAAGAAACAGAAACAGAATGTTCAGTTACAAAGACTTTCAAAGTGGAGTTACTTAAGGTTCGACCTCATCGGGCTGCCATGTCCACCACACATGACTCATTTGTTTCTTTGTGTAACTAGTTGGTCACCAAAATGGCAGCATCTGAGCTTTGTGCTCAGCCACCTGTTGGGGCAACTAGTTCAAAGAGAAGAAATCAGAGCGCTGTATGCAATACACAATGATTGAAGATAAAAGCTTACATTCAAATTACAGAATCTATTGTGGAGCTGTGTTACAAAGGCTTTAAAGAGACCTTTAATCAGGTCTCTTTAAATCAAGCACTGTTGTCTCCTGAACTTAATTGTATGTGAATGTCGAACAATTAAGACGAAAGTCCTAAGACCTTCTGTGGCCTGGGCAGGTTCTCTCAGCCTTTACACTGCTCAGGATACATGTAAACCTGTCTGATAAGTAGACTCTATTCAGTGAGAAAAGTGAAATTAGAATATTGTGTAACATCTGGCCTACGGGATGTAACAAAGAACTCAAAAACAAATTAAAAACGAAGAAAACCCACTACCTCACAGGCTGAAGCTCCCACCCTTTGCCACCTCAATTTGAATACTATCGAGCTTGACCACCCAGACTTCTTAAGTACCTGCCAGCTCCCCAAAGCTTTCTGTTACATGTCTATGGTATTCCCTTACTTACGTCTCAGTATCTAATGTGCTTGGTTAAAAAAAAGATTATGACCATTTTGAATAATCATTCTAAAGTTTCACATTAATTCTAAACATTCATTTTTACAAATAAACACTAATTCTCATGTGGCTAAATGGTAAGAAGTGGCTTTTTTAAGTCTCTTGAATTCCATACTCAAAATTCAGAATGATGCTATTAAAAGACAAAGAATAAAGTTGAATTGTAACTCAAGTCAGAGAAAGCAAAACAAAGTTGTATATCCCTGTCTTTAATGACATTACTTCTCCGGCAGATTTCAAATCCCACTCTGTTCTCCAGGTCCATTTACAATGGTTTCTCCTTCATGATGCCTTGTCTGAGTTCATCCATCATCCCAGGCCAAGGAAAACAAATAATCCTTTTCTTAGTCCCTTCCTGCCTAACCTGTACCTGTTTTACAGCATGCATGACTTCTGTGTAGTACCAGTTATGATACCATTCCAGACCAGATGGGGCATTTCTATCATTCAAGTCCACTTTGAGGAAATCCTGACATCCCCTGTACCTGGAAGGCTAACCCCCTGGAAAGGCTATGATGAATATTCATCAAAGGACTGGAACTCAGTTCTTTGAATACCGTCACTGGCATCGCTTGCATCAAAAAAAGTTCAGCATGGTTTCACTTGCGCCCAAAAGAACTTGTTTGGAAAACAGCCGATAAGCCTAGCTAAGACGGCACCACACACTCCTGGATCTGGCGGAATTATCTCAGCCTATGGTGATCTGATCTCCCTTTTGCAGTGAGGCATGTCGATAAAGTCAAACCCAAGTGTGCGCTTTGATTTGAAGCCTCGACTGATGACAGCTGAGCTGTTGATTTAATAGGTTCTGTGCAGATAAAGGCAAGGGCTGGCAACTTTACAAGTGTCTTCACAGGTGAGGAGACAAAGATCTCTGACAAGCTTATTTCTCCCAACCCAGGTCCCGGACCTGGGTCTGGAAACACATCAAAGGCCACACCTTTCCCTCTCAGCCTCTCCCTGCCACTTGTGCTCCTGCACCTCTCTCACCAAACAATGCCGCTATTATGCTCCCTAGAGAAGAGAAGACTGGTAATTACCTCCCTGGCCAGGCCAGGTGCCAGGAGTCAGTTTCCCTGTGTGCAATTACTGTGTGGTAAAACGGCTGAGGCCGTGTTTTCAAAATTTGCTTTCTTTTCTTTTTTCTTTTTAAGCATTTACTACCATGTTGCCAGACACTGGCCCTGAGTCCCGGACTCAACATGGGATATCCAGCTTTGTTCTGAACTTGGGTTCCATTGTCTTTTACTCTCTCCCAACCTGGCATCTAGTAATATTTATGTCCCCACATCAGTGCCAAGAAACAAGGGCAACTCAGTGACAGTACCAGTGAAGTCCAACCCCAAAGTTTCCATCTATCCAGCCGAATCCACACTGTTTTCATCACAACTGACTTGGGTGGACTGATGGTGATCATAAAGGGAATTGATTGACATCAATTGGTTGGTTGGGGTGAGGACGGCGTCATCACAAGGGAAAGAGGACAGTCGTGAAGCCTTTGATCTTTTGAGTAGTGTATCTAGAATCTCCTCCTTAGCTTTTACTTTGGCCAAACAAGATTTACAGAGCAAAGCGAACAGCACTCAGTGCTGGTTTGGGGCACAGGTTTGCTCTATGTAGTTCTCACTCACAGAGGACAGTCTGTGCAGAACGCACGTTTTCATGGCTGACTTCGGTTGTCAACTTGACACGTGGGAAGAGGGAGCCTCAGCTGGGGAACTGCCTCCATTGGACTGACCTGTGGCCATGTCTGTGGGGCATTTTCTTGATTGTTGAGTGATGTGGGAGGGCCCAGCCCACTGTGGGTGATGCCACCCCTGGGAAGGTGGTCCTGGGTTGTATAAGAAAGTAGGCTGAGCACAGGCCAGGGGAGCAAGACAGAAAGCAGCGTTCCTCCACGGTTCCTTCCCTGATTTTCCTCAGTAACGGATTGTGACTTGGGAGTTGTAAGATGAAATAAAACCTGTCCTCCTCCAGTTGGATTCTGTCAGTGCTTTATCTCAGCAATAGAAATCTAACAAGAACACTTGTATTTGTAATTGATGTCCATAATTATAACCATCACTTGAAAACGACCTTCTATACACAAGACACCATTTAAACACATTATATTCACTCTAACAAGACAGTATTGTTAATTCCATTTTATGGGAGATGTTGAAGATAGGCAAGATGGATATTGCAATGTCACAAAGCTAAGAAGTGACAGAAGATAGATCTGTTTAAACGTTCAACAATCTTGCTATGCCAAGAACCTCTTGCCTCCAACAGACTATGGGAAACCAGAGCCCAGAGAGCAGAAAATTCTTCAGAACACAGTACGGTTCAGTTAGGGATCAGACTGGGGCTCACCGTCACTGAAGGAACTTGATTGCTATGCTTGCCAAGGTGAGCATGACCAACTTGACTTGGGTCTCCACCATTTCATCTTATTTCATTTGTTTTGTTTTGTTTTGATGGGGTCTTCCTGTAGTTCCAGCTGACCTGAAACTTGCTATGCAGACCAGGGTGGCCTCAGTCTCACAGAGATCCATCTGCTTCTGCCTCCCGAGTGCTGGATTAATGGTGTGCACCACCATGCTTGCTGGTCTCTGCCATTCTAATGGATGTAAAAATTACACTAGTGTGTCAGACTGACCATAGGATGACCAAATAAGACATTTCTGGATGGTCTATAAGGGGGCTTCAGGGTAAGACTAGCATTTGGATTGTCAGATTCTATAAACCAGATTTCCTTCCCCAAGAAAGGTGGACATCATCCAACCTTTGGCTTGGGGCCATTGAGTAAAACAAATAGCAGAGAAAGGAAAGATTCACTCCTTGTGCCTCTTGCCAGCCCATTGAGACAGGCTTGTCTCATCTCATCCTATCTCATCCCATCACATCTCATTCCATGCCTTTATTCCTGTCATCATCCCATTCCATCATCTCATCCCATCCCATCCCATGCCATCCTATCCCATCCCATCCCATCCCATCCCATGCTGTGCCATCCCATGCCATGCCATCCCATCCCATCCCATGCCATCCCATCCCATGCCATGCCATGCCATGCCATCCCATCCCATGCCATCCCATCCCATCCCATGCCATCCCATCCCATTCCATTGCATCCCATCCCATCCCATCCCATACCATCCCATGCCATCTCATCCCATTCCATTCCATCATCCTATCCCATGCCATGCCATCCCATCCCATCCCATTCCATCCCATTCCATCGCATCCCATCCCATCCCATGCCATCCCATCCCATCCCATCCCATTCCATCATCCCATCCCATCCCATCCCATCCCATGCCATCATCCCATTCCATCATCCTATCCCATCCCATCCCATCCCATTCCATCACATCCCATGCCATCATCCCATTCCATCCCATTGCATTCCATCCCATCGCATCCCATCCCATCCCATGCCATCATCCCATTCCATCTCATCTCATCTTCTTCTACCCTTACAATGAGTTTCATAACATCAGTTCCCATGATTCTCAAACATACTACATTACAGCATGGGCTTTCCTTGGTATGTAGCTTGCAGATGACAAATTATCAGACTTCACAGCCTTTCTTATCATGTGAGCCAATATCTCATAATAAATATCCTTTCAGATAAATGTATCCCTTACTGATTCTGTTTCTCTAGAGAACTTTGATTAATACACTAAGTATTTTGATTATTAAAGAACTTTGTTAGCCAATGGGTCAAGCCTGCAGATACCCAGAAACTGTCACCATTGACCCATTAGCCAGTATCTTGGATCTAATGTAGTGAATTGCATGGCCTTCCTGTTGGACAAAGGCAAAACTATATGGCCATGTTTGGATGGCCATTTCCAGGTTCCTACATTAAATTTTCTTGTTATATATAAACAGCTTCTCTAAGCACATATAATCATCTTATTTTCTGAATGCTAAGTATTTAGATTCATTTTTGTGTTCAACTCTGGCTATAGTCACTGCAGATCTATAGAAGAGCTCAAATATTTCTGTGACTCTTGGAAAACAGAACAGATCATTTCCTTACACGTTCTTCAGCCTGTTGTGGCTGAAGAGGGGTGAACGGAGAGGGAATGGACACAAGATCAGAGGTCAAAGGCTGGGCCCCTCCAGTCTGCTGTCTCCACTGATAATGCTATGGGTCTGTCTTCTCTCTACCCTCTGTCTGCTGTTCTTCCCATGTTCCTTGGACCCTCACAGAGGATTCAGCTTTTATTAACTACTAGCCCCTTTACACACACACACACACACACACACACACACACACACACACTATTATGGACTACATGCTTGGGAACCCCTGAAGTTCTATCCACCCATGCTATGATATTAGGTGTAGAGATTTGGGAAGTAATTATGATTTAGATGAAGTCATGAGGGTGGAACCCTCACGAATGGGTTTAATGTCCTTATAAGACCCCAGAGGTCTGCTTCATCTTCCCGCAATGTGATGTCATGATGAAAAGATGACTGGGAACCAGGAAACTAGACTCATCAGACACGAAATCTGTTAGTGCTTTAATCTTGGCCTCCCAGGCTTCTAAAACAGTGAGAATTTTTTTTTTTTTTTACATTTAAACCACATAGTCTATGGTGTTTTGTTTTAGAACTCTGAGCTAAGACATGGACACACTTGCTTATCTCCCTCTCTGTCTCCCTATCTCTCTGCCTGCATCTCTGTCTCTCTCTCTCTCTTTCTCTCTCTCTGAATTCAATTGTACATTATGTCACACTATAAGTGCCTAAATTTAAGTGATGAATTCTATTTGTTAAGTGCTTAGTGGCTTTACATGATCTCCTTCACCATTTCCCTCCTGTGCTCCTGTTCTGGTCCAACAGCATCAAATAGTTCCCCACCAATCTTAACAATTAGAATGAATTAATTAAGAATTAAAACTCGCTGATTAGTCTAGGGAAAATTAAATGGCTCTTTATCTTACCAAGGGATCTTTGCCAAACTCAGAGTTTACTTTAATCTGGTCAAGTAAACCTGTACGATATTCTTATCTACATTAATCCTAAATAAATTAGAAGATTGTCTGTTTTCTAGAAGCTTTTTTAAAAAACAGAAAATTCATTAATAACACTTTACAGTCACTTTCCATCATTTGGAAGTTAATTCAGGTGATGTTTCCTCTCACTTTCAGCTAAGATCATTTAAAGAGGATGTGTTGAGGTCATAAATCATGTCCTGACAAGTGCTGTTCAAGGCTAGTTAGGACACTATAGTATCTTGTTTAGAACACTGGCTGGGTTTGAAAGTCAGACACACGGGGTGCTGCATCTTGGCTTCATCACTTACTACCTGGACTCTACTGTTATAGCTGTGTAATATCAGGGTGAGAGATACATCAGAACCCCCAGCCCCAGGACCTGTGAATGACTTCATTTGGAAATAAAGTCTGCGCACATGTCACCAATTTAAGATGAGATCATTAATGTTGGCCTTAATTAGTTGTAAAATGGGCGATCTTCTATAAGAAGAGGGAATTTTATACATAGACCCACACAGAAAAGAAAGTCACATGACCACTAAGACACACAAAGAAGAATGCCATGTGGCCCCAAAGGCAGAGACCATAGAGACACGGCATAAGCCAAGAATTCTAAGGCTTACTGGCAGCTCCTGGAAGGCAGGCAAGAGCAGGGAGAGCGTCTCAGAGGGAGCGTGGCTCTGCCCTTACCTGTTGTCAGACATCTAGCTTCCAGGGTTATGATATCATACATTCCTATTGTGTCAATCACCCAGCTTTTTTGTACTTTGTGGTGACATGACAGCTAGTCTGAGCCTTGGTAGTGATGGCCCTAGTAAAATAATACCTACTGTCACTATCTCCATCTGTATAAAGTACAAATAATAATATTGTTGACATAAAAGCTGAACTCTCACCTCAAAGGGATAAGAGGTAGTTTATTCTGGAGCCAAATATGAGTGACCATGGCCTGGGAGCACAGGTTCAGGTCACCACAAATTCCATATTCAAAAGTAGAAACAGTTTCATGAAGTTTTTATAGTAACAGAACAAACAAATCATAAATCAAGACATTTTCAACTACATTGGAGGAGACATCATAGAGGCAGGTTGTAGCAAAGCGAAGAATTCTGCTATGGGTCTTAGAGGCAATTTGACAGGCTTCTTAGACTTTGGGTTGGTAGAGACTGGGATTTTTCTAAGTTAATACATTCCAAAAGACTTTTATCTGTTAGTCACAGGATGTTAGGTCAGACATACAGGTGGGCAAGGAGTGGCTATTTAGGAGGGTAAAGATGGCCCAAGATAAATTGTAATCAAGCTCTGGACCTGAAACATTCCAAACTTGCCATGATCATTGAAGTTCTAATCTATTCTGATCAGCCTTGCATAAAGTTCAGTTTGAAGATTCAGGGTTTTTTTCTGGGAACTTTCATGCCCAGTACTGAATGGTAGAACTTTGCTAATGAGCTTGATTTGAGGATTTGAAGAACAGATATGTGTCACATAAATTTTCACACAGTATCTGCACACATTGACTGCTTGGCACATAATGATTTTATTAGCACATGTTAGCTATTATCAATCACAAACAGGTAGCTGGAATTTTAATTCTCTCGTCTAGCATACCAGAATGACAACCATCCCAAGAATGACCAACCTTAATATTTCTGCCTACACAGCTGATCACAATTACGCACTTGTTAGCTTAAGTAAAAATTGAGTAAGAAACTTTCCACACATATCCATAAAAGAATGGAATTATAAGGAATAAGCCATCGACCTTGAGTCATCAGATATCACCTAATGTCATCTTCACCTGCATGAATGCCTGTGCTAACAGAAAATTGTTAGATGGAATCTTCAGCCAGTAAGACTCAGCTTGTCCCTTGGGACTTGTAAGCTAGGCTTCCTATTGGTTTGTATTCTGTCGCTATGGAAATGGACTCCCAAAATCTGCTCTAACAACCCTGGGACCACCGCTGTACAGAGATAGAATATACTTTGCCCTCTTCTGCTTCTAATTCTCTATGAAATAATCAGTTCTAGTTCTGAGTTAAATAACTGCTGATAGAAAGAAAAATAAAATGGAACAAAAACATACCCTTGTTTCTGAAGCACTTTTACCCAATGCACGAAGCCACAATAAATCTAATGCCCTAACTTTATTTCAATGAGACTGTTTCCTTCTTGAAAATGGTGTTAGGAAGGACCTGCCTCGTAATCTTTCTGTGGAAACTGCATAGCACGTGAACACACATCATGAATCTGTCATGCAGGGAGTTTTCAGCCTCCTAGCTTTTCTCTCTTTATATTTCTCACAGTGTTTGGATGAACAGTCATGAATTCAAGAGAAAACACAGCCCCAGCCTCATAAGGAAATGACCTTTGGTCCTTCATTTTATAACTGAATAAGTGGGAGATAACTTCGGAAATGGCTCCCAGTGGTCCCTGGGGCTGGTGTTCATCTCTTAGGCAGTCCATTTCCCTGGAGTAAGGGCTAGCCCTAGCAAATATTGTAGAAAGCAGCAACAGTGATGGAAATCCACACCCAGAACAAGGGGTGAAAACACATGCTTTCTGTTGCTCTTCTTTGACTTGATGAGTTAGGAGCTGAGTACCATGTTGGGAGCTGCCTAACGGGGAGACCACTTAACAGAACTGAGGGTGGTCAAACACCCACTTATAAACGCCTTGGAAGCAGGTCCATCCTTAGTTGGGCCTTCAGGTGTCTCCAACCCAAGGTTGCCGGCAGCTTGTGGGAGATTCTGAGCCAGAATCACCCTATTGACCACCCAGATTCCTGACCTCCAGAAAACCTGAGAGACTGTGTATCCTTGTCCTATGACAGTGCATTGGAATTTACATAGTAACAGGTAAGCAACACAGGTCAATGTACCTTCATACACTCATTCCTTACCATGTCTACTGTAACCCTTCAACGTGGCCATAACCAACAGTCCTGTTTCATTTTGTTAAAATAACATGCCTGACATTTGAGGAGGTAAAGTGCACTCTGAGCAAGCATGCTGTTTGGATCCCCAGTATCCACTTAACAAAGCTAGGTGTGCTGGTGTGTGTTCCTGCAACCTTCATGCTGGGTTAGAGATGGGGCTCCTAAGGGGCTCACTGGCCAGTCTAGATGATCTTCAAGCTCACTGAAAGACCGTGTCTCAAAAAACAAGGTAGAAAAGTGGTTGAGGAAGACATCCTAATATCAACCTCTGGCCTTCACATGTGCCTGCCATGTACCAACACACACACAAACGTGCACATGTGCATATAACACACACACACACACAAACACACACACACACACACACATGACATACTTGTTCTTCTCTTTCTTATTCTCCTTAGGCCTGTATTCTGCAGAGGCCCACCCAGATGCTCCAGGCCAAAAAGAAGAGAACGGTTTTCTTTTTCTCCACAGATACCCCACACACGTTCTCACTGCCTTCTCTAACATAGCCTATGTCACTCTGAAAACTGTGCTGTCCCTCTCAGTGATGTTGCATGTGTAGCGGTCAGACATGGAGGTACAAGATGCCACATCCTTGGGATGCAATGGCTTCTAAGACTGTCCGTTAAATGGAGAAAAGCTGTGCTTCTGAATTACAAAGGCAGATGCAAGTCCAGACAGGCCTTAACAATGACAGCAAGAACACCTCAGGAACTTCCTTGCCAACCAGGATAGGTATGTCAATGTTGATTGTTTGTTTGTTTGTTTATTTATTTATTTATTTATTTATTTATGGTATCTTGCCTTTTTTGATACAGGGTTTTACCATTAGTCTAATGATGGTCTAGAACTTGAGATTTTTGAGTCTCGGACTTCCAAATGTTGAGATTACAGGCATGTACTACCATACCCAGCCCTGATTTTCATCAGTCAACTTACTATCATCTGATACCAAAATAAAAGTTTTATCATTGTTAGCTTTAAATTCGATTATTTCTCAAGTCAGCAATTGAAAGGGAGAGTGATGTGGTTATAGAAATGTTTTTCCCCAATCTTAAAATAATTTATTCTTATGGAATTAAGAATTATAATAAATATAGGACTGGGTATGGTGCTATATGCCTTTAATTCCAGCACACAGGAGACAGAGGCAGGCAGAGCTCTGTGAATTCGAGGCCAGCATGGTCTACACAATAAGTTCCAGGTCATCTGGGGCTACAGGGAGACCCTGTCTTAAGGAGAACAACAACAACAACAAAAAACCCAAATTATAATAAATATAAATAATTTTGAAGAAGGTGGTCAAGTTACGGCAAACTGAAATGAATGCTTTTGGATTCATATCCTTCAAAACAATGAAAATGCACATTTTCTAAAGTCTTGTCTTGTTTAAATCACAGAGCATCTATGCAATATTATCCCGAGAGTCAACATTTCCAGCTATTTATATATCAGGTAATAATGTAGAGAAGTAAAAATGTTTTTAGAGCTGGCAAGATAGTTCAGCAGGTAAAGACAATTTCCACCAAGCCTGCTGACCTGTGTTTGATCCCCAGAACCCCCATAAAACATTTTAACCAACTCCTAACAGTTGTCCTCACCACTACATGCATGTCAACACACACACATTTACACACACACACATATACACACACACAAGAGACAGAGACAGAGAGTGAGAGAGAAAGAAATAAGTTAATAATAAATGTAATAAAAATTTAAAAACATGTTTTTATTCAAGTCTTTCAAATAATGATTTTAAAAAAGCTGTGCAGTAATACTTTGAACCCCAATAGTGCGGATGCTGATGTTGCCTGGACTCTGGGGACCACAGGCTTTCCTTGGTAACAATCACCCAGGGAGGTTCCAAGAACACATCTTCCCTCGATTTTCCTAGAGCTGGTAGTATTTGTTTTCTTAGGTTCCTTAACTGAGCACAGAACAAAACTGAGACATAAGAAAAAAAAAATCTGTAAGAAAAGAAAATATTTCCTGTAACTATTCCTGCAATGTCATTACAGTCAAATAACCAGCAAAAAATAAACAAGGGTTGCTTTTTTTCCACTCAACGAAAAGACAAACAAGAGATTGTTAATGTCACAACCTCCTGGTTAACCTCAGAAGACAGCTAGACTATAAAAGTTGAGATTCTCTCTGCTGAATGGGGCCCAAGTCCAATGAAAGGATGAATGACCATCTCAACAACAGATGTTCGGAGAATACAGAAAAAGATCTTTGTATATGCTACATGGTACAGTTAACCCATCAGCCAAGGTGAGCCTCCTTTTGGATCAGTCTCCCCCGCTCCCCACACTGGCACTGAGTCCATCCTTAGAGGGGAACTTGGGATATGTTGACTTCAACTTCATCATGATTTGTTTTCTCAAGCCTGGACTTTGAGCTCTTGGCCATTGCTGACTGTATGACAGTCACAGCTGGCTATGGATCAGAATGTGGACAGCTGCTGATCTCCACTTTCACTACCTGCCCAGCTCGCTCAGTAAATGCTTGTGGCGTGAATGAACAAATGCGAAGAGCCCACAAGGGTTGTCTGGTTGCCCAAAGGATTTTCACTCAAAAGGCATACAAATTCTATAGAAGATATGAGCCCAGTCTTTCTGGTTGTGTAATTGTTCAGTATGCCCCATAACTCCTCCTGAGTCAATTCCCAGAATAAGTTCAGATACTAGAACACGCTGCAATGGTCCAAATCCTGGCATTTACCACCCACAATTTCTTCTAACAGTTGATCCCCAATCTAACTTCTTTCTGAGCTGTCCATTTCATGTTATCAAGTTTTCTTTTCCACTTTCATTAGTTATATTACACATGTAAACACGTATACATCATGTAAAATATAAGGATGTACATGTATATGTTGTATACATGTTTGTGTGTATGTGTGTGTGTGTACAGAACTTTGCATGTCTGTGTGGCTCTTCACATTGGTCTAGGGAAAGTACTAGAATATTGTTTTACTAACATACTAGGCCACACACTAGAAAGACATTTACAAACCCTCGTTTTAACATAATAAAACATATGCCACATAAAAATGCAGCTTAGCACTCAAATCATTTAACACTTGTCTCACATATGACTAGAAAGAGCAATTTCACAAAAAAATATTTCTTAAATCAATATGTAATAAAACCTGAGATGAGGTCAACCCATTCAGCAGTTGACATCCCTGAGGAGCAGTGGGATTGGGGTGGGGAGGGCAGAGGATTTGGTATTTATTATGTCTGTTAATATCCTGAGGCTCTATTTAGCTTTCCTGGGTCATGATCCTCAACTACTCCAGGGAGTGAAGTTTGGGCTTAGAGAGAAGGAGGAGGGACACGGGATTTGTTCTCAAGTCTCTGAGCCAGGCCCTTCTTTACCCTTCTTGATAAAATCGCCAGCTCTTTTCCAAATCCAAAAAGAAAATGCCATGTGTTTAGAAACACAGCTTATAGTTTTGCATAGGTAAAGTATTTTATTGACACATGTAGCGACTGAGTCAAGAAATGTTTTTAAAAAATCACATGTTTTGGGGGCTGGAGAGATGGCTCAGTGGGGGAGAACTCTTACTATTCTTGCAGAGGACTGAGGTTGGGTTCCCGGTACCAACACTAGGTTGCTTACAACTTCAGGTCCAGGGGTCCCAAAGCCCTCTAGCCTCCTTGGGCACCTGCATGCACTTGGCACACTTAAACTTATGTAGGGACACACACACACTAATAATTAAAATAAATAAAACCTTTTTTAAAATTACACATTTTGAATCTTCATCACTGAACATTTACTTATGATACAACAATATTAAAATCAAGCATTAGAAGGCTGAAGGTTTAAATAATAATACATAATGGAAGTGGGGTAGTTTTCAGGGAGTTTGGAGCAATCTACATGTTTGCATATGTGTATATGTGTATATTAACAAGTATATGTATCATTTCTAGTGACAGAGCAACAGATCTATCTCCATCTTTGTTAATATCTAAAGCTATATAGTCCTCTCTCTTTGGGAATCTTATGTATCTTTTGTATATCTGTCCATTCATATTTACCATGTGATATTGCTATTGTCATTTTCAGGCTTTGGCCATTTCCCCAGACTACTTGGTTCCTTGAAGCTGAGTGTCATATTGAGCCCCTAATTACTGATACAGTGCCTGGACTGAATGTGAATGGATAGTGTATTTGGAAAAGAAGCAAAAAGTGAGTCTAGCGTTGCCAATAATAATATATGGATTTTACAGAGAATTCAAAGTTCTGAAGGATGCCTCAGTGTATATAACTTTTAGGTTGTTTGTACTCAGAAGACAAATATAATAGAACTCTACTGATTTTCATGCAGAATCTTGTTGCAGAATGTCTGTGTTGCTTTGACGTCTTTCTATTAGCCAACCAAGTCACAGAACCTGGCCAGATTCTGGGTGGGGACATAACCCTTCCTGGGAAGCAGCTTGGAAAATTTCCGGCCATATTTCTGCCTCTCGTGAAGGATATATAGGAATAAACTCTCTTTTAAAACATGTGGGTGTCCTTTGTAGATCAGTGTTGAGCCTATAGCAAATTCTTCATATATATTTGTGGATTGATCTAATAAATTTAATAAATGAATTAAGAAAAGAATAATGGAAGTGGTAGGAATTATTACAGTGGTAGTGTATGTATGCTGTGATGCAT
>NW_008340872.1:1317132-1331974 GCF_000622305.1 Nannospalax galili | reverse complement strand
TGGCATTTATTTTTAGAAAATCTATTTTTGTTAAATATAGATCATATATAATATTTCTTATATATTTTATCTATTTTATTTATTATTTTAATTTTATGTGTATGTGTGTGTTGTCTACATGTAGGTAAGTGCACCCATATTGTGCAATGCCTGCAGAGGTCAGAAGAGGCTGTCGGATCCCCTGGGACTGGAGTTACAGACAGTTGTTAGCTGCCATGTGGGTGCTGGGATTCGAACCCAGGTCTTCTGTAAGAAAAACCAGTGTTCTTAACCGCTGAGCCATCTCTCCAGCCCCAGAATATTTCTTATATATTTTAAATTGAGGGGTATCATTAATTTGAAAACCAGACCCACTGAAATATAATTATAATAAAAATCAGGGTCAAAGGATGGCCAGTTGTCTCCATCAAACTAGTCTCCAAATATCTGATTAAACCAAGACATTTTAAAGTGAAGCATTCCTTTTCTTAGATTATTTTCATTTATTCTCATAAAAATTTGTGTATTTAGGATTCAATTCATGTTACTCTGTGAAATATTTTTTTGGAACAAGTTACTTGATATTCACAAGACTTCTGAGTCTCTCTTCATTTCAGTTTTGTCAAAAACAGGAAGTTGACTCTTGCCAAAAATAAATGAACTTGAACACAGTGTTTTCAATGTGGATTGAAGGATGGAATCCTCCAATCTCTGGCCCATCTGATGCTGCCAGAAACCTTTCTCCCACCCTGACTGTGAAATAGTAACGGTACCCTTTCCTTTAGCAATTTCAGCTTTGTGCCAAAAAAAAAAAAAAAAAACACCCTGAATCTATTACTAAAGTTCACTTAACAACAGGATCTTATTTTATCCTTAGCAAATATCCTGGGACTGTGTAAGTACCAGAGACAAACTACATTACAGATTTTAAATTTGGAATGATGAACAAATCAATATTTCAAAAGCATAACAGGAACCAGTTCTATAAAATGAACACAAATCAGATACTGCACTGGCCACGATCCAACAGAGACAGAGGAGGGAACTGAAGTCAAATATTAAATGACACGATAAAGCTACCGATACAGGAGTCTGAAAAATTTGAACCTTAACGATTTCCACTATCAGAGAAAAAAACAATTTAGACATGATAATCCATGATGCTCGTTTGTCTTCTAATTTTAATGAATAGTAGTAAGAACCAAGTTGGATCTTTGTGAAGGCTGTAGTTAGAGAAGACCAAAGAATTTATGATTTCTAATATTAGGGCATTAAACAGGGCCCCCATAGGTGCTGAAGGATTTATCCAAAATAGATTCTAGAATCTTCTCCTGAAACTCCTAGTCCACTAAGGCAAGTCCATTCTCTCATTTTATATCATGTAAAGTCAAGTTCAAGGACATTCAGCTGAATGACCAACTATTTGATCTTTTCCTGGCCAGGTCTAAACTAGCAACATAGCCACATTCTAGAATCATGGTTTAACTAAATCACAGGCACTTTAAATTTTGCTTTAGAAAGGGTAATGGATATTTAGGGTCATGTATGAGAAATATACCTATGGTTATAAACTTAATAATATATCGATTGCCCTTATAGTTACTTGAGACCTGGAATGGAAGAAAAAGGTGCAGACAAGAAAGCATCAATATACCCATGTATGCACACACACACACACACACACACACACACACACGCACGCTAATATCCAGGTAAGCTCCTGAAGGAAATTTTAGGAAGTTGAGATCCAGTTCATTCTTCAAATGATTTATTTATTTTTATTTTACGTGTATAGATATTTGCCTGCATGTATGTATATTCATCGTACACGTGTAGAGCCTGTGAAGGCCAGAAGAGGACATTGGACCTCCTGGAACTGGAGCTACAGGCAATTGTGAGCTGCCATGTGGGTGCTGGGAACTGAACCCCAGGCATCTGCAAGAGCAGCAAGTGCTCTTCACCTCTGAGCCATCTCTCTAGTCCTGAGATCCAGTTAATTTTATAATTGTTCATTATTTCATTCAGCATTCATGTCTACCACACATCAAAAGTGAGAAGCATTAAGAGTGTCTCAGCCAAGACCACTCGCCCCTTCCAAGTGCCCATGGTTCCTCCCTGCTTCCCAGCATTCTTTGAATTCTTCCAGGACAGGCAAAGGGGATGTGAGCACTTGGCTTTTGGAGTGCTGAATACCCAGTGTGCTCCTCTTTCTCAACTGCCCCTAGGAGGAAGGCTTGAAAGCTGCATTGCTCTACCAATTGACACTGCTATAAGCTAGTGTGGTGTCTTAAGCAGGGAAAATTTACATTTTTCACAACACAGTTATCCCTCCATCAAGTAGTTCTGAAAGTCAGTGACCAAGTATGGGTCTCCCTGAGCCAAAATCAAGGCCCAGCATGCTGCTCCCTCCACAGGTCCTAGAAGGAAAACCTGCGTCCTTGACCTTTCCAACTTTAACTGACATCAATTCCCTTTGATTTGTGGTCCCCTTCCTCTATCTCCAAAGTCAACAGTGGCAGATAAACTGAGGCTCTGACTTTGTCTGAAGCTCCATCTCCCTCTGCCTTAGCTGGGTAACCCACGATGACCACAGTCTCAATGTTCCTAAACATGATCACATATGAAAACACCATCTTGCCATGTGAGGTACTGCATGCGCAGACACCTGGGATGGAGATTCATGTCGATACCTTGGGTCCCAGTGTCAGTGACTTCTGATGTCTGTATATAACACCTGACAGGAAATAACGGAGGAGGAGAAGGATTTGTTTTAGCTCACAGCTTCATGGCAGGGGGTATGGCGGTTGGGTTCCAGTTGTGAGAGCAGGAACCTGTGCCCTTGCTTGCTACATTTCCATGGATGAGGAAGCAGAGAGTGAGACTTGAGCTGAACTTGGGGCTGATGTATAACCCACATGCCCATCCCTGGTGGCCTATTCCATCGGCTAGGCCTTGCCTCTTAAAGGTTTGACAGCCTCCCCAAAATAGTACCACAATCTAGGGATCACATATGGAAGTGCAATGAGCCTGTAAGGGCAGTTCACATTCAAAGGACGAGAGGTCCTTATTCTGCCAACACGAGAGTTACATGTGGAGAGGATGGTGTGCAAGTTAAGGGAGTCTGGTCCCCACATCAGCTTTGAGAACAGGTATTATAGACTCATGCCAAACTCAGAGTGAGGTGACATAAATCCCTTTTGTTGAGTCAGTGGGATCTGAAGCTACTCTGGGGCAGCAGCAACATTCATCAGTATAACATGATGGTTGAGAATTCCTGAAAATACATGGGGCTGAATTTTCTACCCCAGCAGATAATTCCTACGCATTTTCAGGAATATTTCTTTCTTAATTTTTGATCTCCAGAATTTAACAGAGCCTAAAATAATAAAATGTTGACTATAGCGTAATAAAAAAATAAAATGTAAGCAAATACATAATAACAGTGAAAAACTGACAATTTGGACAGTTGGACCTATCTTAAACAGTTCTTTATAGGAAGAGACTTATGCTGTTTGGGGTTAGATTGTGTCAACTTGATACAAACTAGAGGTACCTGGGAAGAGGGAAACTCAATTAAGGAATCTCTTTCATCATATTGGCCTGTGGGTAAGACTGTGAAGCATTTCCTAATTGTTAATTAATGCAAGAGGGCTCATTCCACTAAAAGCAGTGCCATCCATGGGCAGTGATCTGGGCTGTACAAGAAAGCTAGCTGAACGAGCCAGGGGAGCCAGTCAGTAAGCAGCGTTCCTCTGTGGTCTCAGCTTCAGTTCCCGCCTCTGGGTACTACCCCAAATTCCTGACTGACTTTCCTCAAAGATGGAAAGTGCTTGGAAGTATAAGATGAAATAAACCCTTTCCTCCCCAGGTTGCTTTGGGGTATGGTGTGCATCACAGCAACAGAAAAGCAAACTGAGACACAGGTTATAGGTTTTTGATGGTTGAGTCAGTAGTGCTTGCTGGACAAGCACAAGGACCTGATGACTTTGGTCTCTAGTACTCCTGTAAAAAGCTGGGCATGGTGGTATGCACCTGTAATCCCTACGTTGGGAGACAGAGACAGGGGGATACTGAAGTCTCTGACCAGTCACTTTAGCCAATTGGTGCGCTCCATATTCAGTAAGAGACCTTGTCTCATCTAATGAAGTGCAAAGTGGCAAAAGACACCTGACATCAACCTCTGAGCTCTACACACACAATCACAGGCATGGGTATACCCCTGCACACACACACACACACACACACACACACACACACACACACACATTTTTTTAAAGCTATTTTTGGGGCCAGCAAGATGGCTCAATACGTAAAGGTGCTGCCAATCAAGCCTGACCATCTGAGTTCAATCCCCAGGACTTACATGGTAGAAGGAAAGAATCAACTCTTGGGGCTGGAGAGATGGCTCAGTGGTTCAGAGCACTGACTGCTTTTGCAGAGGACCCAGTTTCAATTCCCGGCACCCACATGGTGGCTACAAACCGTCCTTAACTTCAGTTCCAGGGGAATCTGGCGCCCTAGTCTGACCTCCGTGGCATTGCATGATATGGGTGCACTCACATACATGCAGGCGATACACTCATACACATAAAAGAAAAAAAAAAGAAAATAATAAAAAAGAACCAACTCCTAGAGTTATCCTTTGACCTCCACATGTGCATGCCCCACCACCATAAAATAAATAAAAATTAATGTAAGATGTCTTTAGACGTCTGTAGTTCTCCCTGGCTTAGGCAAAGGCTAGGCCTCTTATGAAGTCTCCTCTGTGTTATTTACCTTTCTCATCGCTGTGACCAAATACTGACAGGAAGCAATTTAAGGGAGAACTCACAGTTCAAAGGCTTACAACCCATCATGGTCAGGAAGGCATGGCACCAAGAGCTTAAGCATCAAGTTGCATTCATCCACAGTCAGGAAGCTGATGCTCAGCTCGCTTTCTCCATCTCATTCAGTCGAGGACCCCAGTCCATGGAATAGTGCCACCAGCATTTAGAATGGGCTTTCCCATTTCTTTTTCTTTTTTTTAAAAAAAATATTTTTATTATTTATTATTTTTATTTTATGCATATGAGTGTATTGCCTGCATGTAAGTGAGTGCACCTGTGTCGTGCAATGCCACGGAGGTCAGAAGAGGGCTTCGGATTCCCCTGGAACTGGAGTTAAGGATGGTTTGTAGCCTCCATTTGGGTGCTGGGAATCGAACCCAGGTCCTCTGCAAGAGCAGTCAGTGCTCTTAACTGCTGAGCCATCTCTCCAGCCTGGGCTTTCCCATTTCAATTAACCTAATCTAGATCACACAGATATGTGCAGAGGTTTGTCTCTTTAGTGATTCCAGAACCTGTCAAATTGAAAATTAGTATTAATTTTCAATTAATTAACCATTACACCCTCCAGTTAACCATTACATCACTAGCAGGCTGGCCTACCTACAGAAGGAGCTGCACGGATGAAAGAATCCTCTACTCATTGAGCCAAGAGTCAGGCTCTAAGATGCATGAACCACTATGATGCACAGAGAAGAGTTCTTCATCCATCAGTGAGAGCACACACTTGGGAAACAGAATCCTGACTATAAATCAGCACTCAACCAGTTCTTAGGTAAGTAGTTTGGAGTCTCATGTGCATCCCAAGATAATAAATATATCTTAGAGTGTGGGGGAGAGGGTTCATAGAAAACAGCTGATCTAGCCCAGTCCTAGGCAGGAAACTGGGCTCTATTTGGATTGCTCTGAGTCAGTAGAGACATCTGAGAGAAAGGCAAGGGTGGGCTTAGTATTAAAGTGGTCCTGATGGTGTTCTTTATCTTACTAACCAAATCAGACCTAGATGTATCCCAGGGTCTGGGCTTCATGGAAGAACCTGAAGTGGAGTACAGAGGTAGATGCTGTAATTTTTGTTTCATTTTGTTTTAAACCATTGTATTAAAGGTGGAAAGAAGATCACTGCTGTTACTTGAAGGGAATACTAGCTTTTTTATTTTCAAGATTTATTTTATTTTTAATTATATATGTGTATGTGTCTGGGTGGGGTTATGTATTTGGGGAGGGGGTATGTGCATGTGAGTGTATGTACTCAGAGAGGCCAGAAGAGGGCATCAGATTCCCTAGAGCTGGAGTTATAGGTGGTTGTGTTGCTGCCCAGTGTGTCTGCAAGAGTATATATGCTCTTAACCACAGGACCATCTCTTTGCTCCTTCACCACAACCCTGTTTCCCTGACACAAAATCTCTTTTTTTTTCTTGGCCTTTTTGTAGCCCCAGCTGGCTTAGAACTCACTATGCAGACCAGGCTGGCCTTGAACTCACAGACATCCACCTACCTCTGCCTCCCGAGTGCTGGGATTAAAGGCATGTGCCACCACACAATTTTTTTTTCATTTTTTAATATTTCATTTATTTTTTTATGTGCGTAAGTGAATTGCCTGTATGTATGTAAGTGTACCCATGCTGTACAATGCATGCAGCAGCCAGAAGAGGGTGTCAGATCCCCTGGAACTGGAGTTCTGGATGGCTGTCAGCCACCATGTGGGTGCTGGGAGCCGAACCTGGGTCCTCTGGAAGAGGAGCCAGTGCCCTTAACCACTAGGCCGTCTCTTCAGCCCCATTCTGACACAAATTCTTAAACAGTGAGGAATATTACTGTGATGGTTTGAATGAAAATGTCCCCCACAGGCTCCAAGTGTTTGGACATTTTGTCCCCAGATGATGGTGCTGTTTTGGGAGGTTTTAGAAGGTGTGGCTATCCTGGAGGAAGCACGTCACTGGGAGTGGGCTTAGAGAGTTCTTAAGCCTTGCTGGATCTCCAGTTGCTCTCTTGCTTCCTGTGCCTGTGTGATGATGTGAGAACTTAGCTTCTGCTGCTCCTGGTCCAGCTACCTCCAACCACCATGCCTCCCTGCCATGACAGACTGTAATTCCCTTGGAGCCATAAGCTCAAATAAACTCTTCCTTCTATAAATTGCGTGGGTCAGTGTTTCTATCACAGCAACAAAAAAAGTGACTAATACAGTAATTGGTGCCAGAGAGTGGGCTGTTGACTGTGAAGAACCTGACCATGTGGGGTTTTGAAGGAATGTGGAAGACTTTGGAAGTTTGGGCTAGAAAAGTGGTTGATTGCTGTAAGCAGAGCTTAACAGGCCATTCTAGTAAACACCTGGAAGAAAGTAGTGCTGAGAACAATGTAGTTCCAGAGGGAGATAAGGACTTAAGCAGCACTTGGGATATTTTGGCAGTCTGGCTGGAGTCTGCCCTTGACCAAAAAGCTTGCCTGAGGCTAAGTTGAAAAGTAATGGACTAATTTCTTTGGGTGAAGAAATTTCAAGACAGCTTAACGTGGAAACGGTGGCATGGCTATTAATGATGAATATTATGCAGATCTACAGTGAAAGAGAGCAAATGGGGCAAAAAGAAATACAGTTTGGATTGAAAAAGAGCACTAGGAAGACTAATGTTGGAGCCTTAGCATGTGCTGGAGAGGATCCCATTGACAGGGAGATTAAAGTGATTAAGGAGACTAAAGTGATTAGGAGGGGCCTAGAGATTCTGACTTAAACAGAGAGTGCCTCCAGGGCAAGACCACACCCAGTTAAGCCTCCAACTTGTGAAAGGAAAATGCTGCAGGGACCACTGAAGAGAAAAGCTTCTAAAATGGATAAAGCAGGCTGGGGTCCATCCCAACTTGCAGTCAAACTTGGCAGTGTCGCTCACCCGGTGCTGGCTTTAGAGTCATGAAAGATGGAAGAGTGAAGGGGTCATCAACTCTTCCTCTGAGGTTTCAGAGAGCCTCGGAGGCCAGGCAGCCTGAAGCAGGGATTCTCCTGCCTAGAGAAAGCCCTGATAGGCCATTGTGTGGTGCTGTGAAGGTGAAGCCTGGTTGGCAGTGGAGACCCCAAGAAGCTCATGATGTCAGAGCTGTGAGGCATCTGCCAAGAAGACCTGCACACAGGGAGTGGTACCAGCACAAGAGAGGGATGTGTGTTGCACACAGCAAGGCTAGAGAGGCTGAGCCATCTAAGCCCTTTGGAAGTAAAGTCCCAGAAGTTGGACGTGGAGCTACTGGATTTGGTGTTTGTCCTGCTGGTTTTTGGTCTTGTTTTGGTCCGGTATTTCCTTACTATGCCTCCATTCCTCCCTTTTGGAATGGTAATGTGTATCTGGTTCCACTGTATGTTGGGAGCATGTAATTTGTCTTTTGATTTTATAGAGGCTTACACTTAAGATATTTACCTGTGTCCACTTTGTACTGTTGACTTTTGAATTGTATTGAGACTGATAATGACTATGGGGACTTTTAAAGTTGGACTAAATGCATTTTGCATTTTATATGATCATGAGCCTATGGGGGCCAGGGGGTAGAATGTGGTAGTTTGAATAAAAATGTTCCCCATAGGCTCCAAGTGTTTGGACATTTTGTCCCCAGATGATGGTGCTGTTTTGGGAGGTTTTAGAAGGTGTGGCTGTCCTGGTGGAAGCACATCACTCGGGGTGGGCTTAGAGAGTTCTTAAGCCTTGCCAGATCTCCAGTCGCCCTCTTGCTTCCTGTGCCTGCGTGATGATGTGAGAGCTTAGTTTCCGCTCCTCCTCCAGCCACCTCTGCCACCATGCCTCCCTGCCAAAAGGGACTGTAATTCCCCTGGAACCGTAAGCTCAAATAAACTCTCCTTCTATAAATTGCTTGAGTTAGCGTTTCTATCATAGCAACAGAAAAGTGACTAATACAATTACAACTTTATTTCAAGGCTGAAGATTTATCAGGTTTCAGTACACGGAAGCAATTCCTTTCTAGAACCAGCAGTTTACAGCGTTAACTTTCATGTGTCTTCTAACAGTGTGTAAGCTCTCAGGGTGTACTGGGGGAAAGCTAAAACATTCACAGTGTCCTCTGGAAAAAAGGAAACCTCTAAGAAGCCAGCAGAATCCTTTTATAAGTTGCGAGAAGATTTGAGAAGGGCTCTAAATATTCATTTCAAGCCCACATTACTCAAATGTAAGTGCTCTCAAAGTGATATTGCAAATAATTTCAAGTTACACAATAGCACAAATGGCCAAATCACAGTCAGCAATTCACCATGCAGTGAACAACTGCAATGGGACCAGACAGAAAAAACCATTAAACTATGTCAACTTAGATCACTCTAAGGGGCTCAAATGACCTGCTGTTCTTGTTAATGACCATGAAAGCTTGCTTTCTTAAAAAAAAAAAAAAAAAAAAAAAAAACAGTTTTCTATTTTAGAGTAGTTTTATACTTACAGAAAAGCTTCAAAAAACAGTGTAGAGAGTTTCTCTATGCCCTGGCTCACGGCTCTGACTTGGTAATATCTTCCTCAACTGTGGTACATCTGCTATAAATAAGAATCCAGGGGATGGAGAGATGGAGGTTAAGAGAACTGGCTGTTCCTGCAGAGGACCACGGTTCAGTTCCCAGCACCCACATGACTGCTAACAATCACTATAACTCCAGTTCCAAGGGATCCAACGCCCTCTTCTGACCTCCACAAGCATTGTACAACATGGGTGCAGTTACATATGTGCGAACAATACACTTATACACATTAAACAAAAAAATCCAGTATCTATAATTCCTATGAACTGACCCCATTTAACCAAATTTCACAGTTTCTCCTTTAACATCCTCTCTCTGCTCTGGGACCCCATCCCACTGCATTTGATCACTGTCTCTGTTCTGGTACCTTCTCAGATAATTATTGTCTTTTAAATTTTTATTTTATGTGTATGAGTGTTTTGCCTACGTGTATGGAATGTTGCTCTGTGTGTGTGTGTGTGTGTGTGTGTGTGTGTGTGTGTGTGTGCAATGCCTACAGAGGTCAGATGAAGCTATTAGATCCCCTGGAACTAGAGTTACAGATGGTTGTGAGCCACCATGTGGGTGCTGGGAACTAAACCCAGGTCCTCTGCAAGAGCAGCCAGTGCTCTTAACCACTCAGCCATCTCTGCAGCCCCTTCTGAGATAATTCTTGTTGTTATGACCTTGACGTTTTTGAGTACTAGCAACACGTTTTGTAGAATGCTGTTGTTTTGGGTTTGTCTGCTGTTTTTCTCATAAATAGATTGGAGTAACGGGTTTGGGGGAAGAATGAAACAGAGATGACTTGTGCTATAGTTTGGACCTGAAATAAAGACCCACACTGTAAAGGCTTGGCTCATAGCTTCTCACACTCTCGAAGGAGTGGGTCCTAGTTGGAGGCAGCTCACAGGCAGTTCACTGGAAGGTGACTGGAGGCAGGTCTTTGAAGGGGATGTGGTTCCCCAGACACTTCCTTTCTCTATTTTCTTCTCATCTGCCATAAGGGGAGGAGCTATCTTTGCTACATGCTCCCCAGGATGACGTGCCAGCTCAGTGCAGGCCCAAAGGCAATGTGTGCAAGTGACTGTACTGACATACTGAGACCATGGGTAAAAAACTTCTCACCTCTGTGTGTGTGTTTTCATGTGCTTGTATGTGCCCATGTTGTGGGAGTGTGCACATACATGTGTGTGCATATGTATATAGAGGCCAGATGTCAACTTCAGGTGTTGTGCCTTAGGTGCTGTATACTTTGTTTGTGAGACAGGGTCTCTCACTGGCTTGAGGTTTGCCAATTAGGCTGGGCTGGACAACGAGTCACAGGGATCCACCCATCTCTATTTTCCAAGCAGTAGAACTGCAGATGCACACTTCTATGTCTGGCTTTTTACATGGGTTTGAGGGGATTGGGAGCTCATGTTGTCATGGTTATATAGCAAGAGAGAGAGAGAGAGAGAGAGAGAGAGAGAGAGAGAGAGAGAGAGAGACCAGGTGTCAAACCTACTCTCGTGCATGTAAAGCAAATATCCTACTGCTAACTACATCTACAGTTCTCAGGTATCTTGTTATAGCAACACAAAGCAAAATAAGAAAAGAGCCCTTCTTATCAAACCACATTGGACGCATGCTGTCTATATGACTTCCCATGGATGCTGATGGCCTCAATCACCAGCCTAAGTTGAATTCTGCTAGATTTCTCTTATGTAAATTTGCTTTTCCACATCTTTCTGTAATTTACTCTGTGGAAGTAAGTTACTAAGGCCATCCTACACTCAAAGCGGGAGAGGGGAGATTAGACTGTGCATCCTGGGAAGGGGAATCTATTTGTAATTCTTTGGTAAGAACCCTCATTGCAACTTATTCATCTGTTTATAGCAGTGTAGACTCATAAATGTTTATTCTTATAATTTGGGTTATAGTTCAATACCATCTTACTTATCTTCCTGCTCAGACTGCTCCATCTCTGGCACAGGGCACTGTGCTGCAAGGCCCCCTGTCCCTTCCACACATCATCCTTTGTTTCTCTAGCACTGCCTTGTGCTCTGTTAACCATAAGGTGTCCAACTTGTCATTTCCTGTTCCAGTCCTAGAATCTATAGTATAATTTCAAAGATTAAAAAAATTATTACTTTTGTCTAAAAATGAGAATCACAGAGGTGTCAAATCATTGCCTGTATTTACATTTTTTTAAAGTTAGAGATCAATAGACCATTTTTAGCAGCATTTTATGAAGAGTCATTAGTTCTAGCACATATTATGAGTTAAAATTCAGGATTCTTGGGTGGAGCTGCAGAGATGGCTCAGTGGCTAAGTGCACTGCCCGCTCTTGTAGAGGATCTGGGTTCAGTTCCCAGCACCCACATGGCAGCTTAAAACCACTCTAGTTCCAGGGGATTTGACATCTTCTTCTGACCTCTGCAGGCATTGCAAGCAAACACTCACACACGTGAAATAAAAATAAACCTTAAAGCGTAGATGGCCCCTTTATGTAAGTGTAATTTCAGTGATAAAATATATTGAGCATCTGAACTTGTAAGTGTGTGAATTTTATATTCTGCTGCCAGACTGAAGAATAAGGCTCTGTTTGGACATTCAGCTCAAAAGAGGCATGAAAGAGCTTTAAGAATTATACATTATTTCTAGGTGTGTCTGTGAGAGTGCTTTGGAATGAGACTGGCATTTAAGTCAGAAGACCCGGTGGATTCCTCGACCAAGTTTGGGTGGGGACTCTCCCAATCCACTGAGGAACTGAGAATAACTCTTTTGTTTGTTTGTTTGTTTAAGACAGGTCTCCCATATCCCAGGCTGGTTTCAAACTCACTATTCAGGCAAAGACGACCTTGACTTCTGTACCTCCTGCTCCCATCTCTTGCCTGCAAAGATTACAGGCATATGTCATCAACGCTTAGTTGGGGATCAAACCCAGGGCTTGGTGCACATGAGATAAGCACTCTTCTGATTGAGCGACATCTCTAGCCTTACAAAAAATTCTTTATTGGTCGACATTTCTGTGCAATGGCAGTGTGGGCAAGGCTCTGCAGGACCTTCTGCTGCTGGTCCCTCTTGGGCTCAGCCACGTGACAGGGGTGAGCTGATGACTTGGCACTCCAGTGCCCCAATACTGCTTCATCTACATGCCTGCTGGTTAGCACGGCTCTCACCTGGGCCTCATCTCCATATGTCCTCATCTTCAAGGAGTCTGGACTGGATGTGCTCTCCATACATGTTTCACTTTGAGACCAGCACCATTCTAATGCAGTGACTTGGTCTCTGGGTTAAAATCATGAGTTATACAGCTGCTTCTCCTAATCAAGTAATTGCCCTAATCTTTGTTGTGATGACAAAGGAAGAATGAATCAAAACTCTCAGTGCAACGCCTGTGTCTCCCGATTGGCTCGTTCCTCCAGTGGGAGGGGCCTGACACGAGCAGGAAGTAGGAAGGGAAGCCAGGAGCCATCTTGGGATGGAAGCCAGTAGCCGCTGGTAGAGCATGATGGTGTAGGAAACTTGCAGCCAGCGCAGCAACTCAAAGACAGAATGGACTGACTCCCTGTGGACCTGGGGTGAGATCGCTGGCCCCAGAGGCGTGAGTGAATGCTAGCGGGGCTATGGGCATGGCACAGTCTGATATGGCGAATTAGGCACTGGGTACTCATTCCTTTGTAAGTTAATAAACTCACATAAAATATATGGTTTGTCTGACTGTGCAGGAGACCCAGAGAGAATTCGGGCCACAGCCTGACAGCTGGAGAGCTTCAAAAATCATTATGGAGTGAAATTCTTGTTATTTTAGACATTATTTTATCTTATCATTAAAATCCCCCCCCCCCCCATGGTTAGGTGACTGGTTCATATGAGCAAAGAAGTAACAGTTTGTACATCTGACCCATGAAAACTTCTCCATGATCTTCCACACTGTTTCCTTTTGGATATGCCAGCTAGATGGCATAGAAAATCCTGACAAGAACCCAGAGACAGTAAAGGATGAGAAGGCCTGTGTTCCTGTGTAGATGCTTCTCAATCTACACTCTGAATAATGCCACTAATAATAATAATTCAAAATACAGTGCTAACAATGCACTGAATACACTCACTCTTCTTAACATCATAGCTTAGGCTAGCCTGCCTAAAAACAATTCAAAACATTCATGCTCCCCTGCAGGCAGGCAAAATCATCTAACATACAATTTATTTTATGATAAAGTTAAGAGTATCAGGGCTGGAGAAATGGCTCAGCAGTTAAGAGTACTGGCTGCTCTTACAGAAGACCTGGGTTTGATTCCCAGCACCCACATGATAGCTAACAACCATCCATAACTCCAGTTTCAGGGTATCCAATGCCCTCTTCTGAACTCTGCAGGCATTGCACAACGCAGGTACACTTACATGCATGCAGGCAATACACTCATATACATATAATAAAAATAATAACTAAAATATTTAAAATAAAAACTGCTGTACTAAGTGAAGTAACACAGACTCAGAAAAACAAACGACATACATTCTCCCTCATATGTGGATCCTAGCACCAAATCCTTTTAAATTCCAGGACTTTTAATAAGATGATGCTGTACAGCAGTCCCTTCTGCATGAAAAAACTACCATCATCATGACTTCAGCTGAGTCTGATTGCTAAACATCATGACAATTGGGCTCTTTGACAGTTGTGCTCATTCATTAAAAGAGGGCCAAGCAGGGTCATTGGACCCTCACCAGAGTATCCAGCCATTCTTTCCAGCAAACTGGATGTACTTTGGCCATAATCACACATGGCCAACTGGATATTGGGAGGGCTAAGGTACACAATGTGGGGAAGGCTAGCAAGAGAAGGCATCACCCATGCTGGGTAAAGGCTTTCCAGTCCACATGCCCTCAGGTCATACATGAAATATTGGCTTGACACTAGAACCTTAAAAGGGAATAAGCTTTGCTTAGCATCCCCAGGAAAAGAAGTTTCACAACCAATGGAAAATTTGTTAATGCTATTATGTCTCGTAATTATTTTTAAAAAATGAGAATGTAAAAGATGCTAAAAGGATATTGGAATGGAGATATTTTCCAAAAGAGACAGAAAAAATGAGAAAGCCTAAGCAAGTGATGAAGGTCTGTTTAGGTTTGTTATATATAAAGGATGAGACAAAAATAATATACACATAATCTTAAAATTTCTGTGGTCATAATTTAGTCAACTAGTTTAAGGAACAAAATATATATATAGTCAATGTTTATCTGAGAATATTTGGTTTTTTATCCAAGCCTTATCTACATAGCACATGATAATTAAAAGTACCAGACTGGTGGAACTAACCTTATTGGATGTTTAACAGCCATACTTTAAGGCCTATACTGATCAGAGGGATTTAAGTTCAGAGGGACTTAAAGGACAGTTTTGGCCCCTTGCCCTCCCAGGTTGACCAAGTTCCAGGGGACTATGAAACATCTCTCAAAATGTCCTGTAACTGTGGTGAGTCACCTGTCCTCTTGTTCAGGGAGGCCATGGAGACCCCACGAGATGGACTTGAACCAGTGTCCAGTCTACAAAGAGGAGAGTCAACACAGA
>NW_008340872.1:1264819-1316882 GCF_000622305.1 Nannospalax galili | reverse complement strand
CTTCTTTTAAGAGTTCAAGGGATTACACTTCCCAGACATTAGGCTTAAGTCTATATAAAAAGTTATTTAGACAATTATTTCTCATTGATGATTTTGTTCCTAACCAGAAAGTGCTGCTCAGATGTAAGACTTCAAATCTTGGTCTCCAATACTGCAGTGCCCACATGTAGCTAAGGGAGACAACCAGCAATTGTTCTAAAACGATGGATAAATTTATTTTCTCCCGCTATCTAGAAGCCTCTGAGAGGGAACTGACACTGATTCTAACCACTCCAACAGCTATCAAAATACCTCAAAGCAAATCCTGAATCTATCACTCTAGAGTCCAGCCTTGGAAGACAAAAGAAAAATGAGGAGGAACCCAATAGAGGGATGCTTTTGGAAGTCCTTGTCAAGAAATTCCAGTGGACTCTCATATGAACATTTGAAAATTGCCCTGTTCTGACTTTTTTCTAGTTCCCTGTCTAGAACTTGTAATGCTAATTACTCTTGCCTTTACTTCTCCTTCACATCTCCTATTCACCAGTCGAGGACTTTCTTTTCCCCTTAGAGATAAGAGTTATGCAATTTGGGAGTCTTTTAGAAAGATCCACTGAAGGAGTACAACAATCATCTCACCCTGCATCCCTGTTTAGCATGAAGAAGCCAGAGCGGTCTGCGTCCCAATTCCCTATTGGCAATTTGGGTAACCTCCTCAGAGGACAGTATGATAAGAATAGGAGGTAGGAATTGGCTAGGCAGTAAGGGTAAAAAGACCTCAAAGGAAAGTAGCCAGTTCCTTGGCTAAAAGTCAAAATGTCCTTGGGCCTCTTAGCAGCATACCCTGTTTCAAATGCCAAAAATGTCAAAAGTATTTTGGAGCTTGTATCTAATCCTTAAAAGATCTCTTCAGAGAGGGGATGTCAGAGTAGCAAAAAGCCCCATTGAAAAAGAAAGAAAGTGTACATGAAGTTGTCATAAAAAAGTGATGGGGAGATATGGGAAGTGTTGGAGGGGAGGGAGTGGACATGGATTTGATCAAAACACCTTACATGCATGTATGAAATTCTCAATAAAGTTTTTGTAAAAGTTTTTAAAAATTTTATTTAGCAAAAGCAAAGCAAAAACTTCCAAAGCGAGATTAGAGTGGACTGCTCCAAGGCAGCGGGGTCCTATATTGTGTATTTTAAAGATGTTTTAATGAGCATTTCTGAGGTGGTTGGTGTATTCATGGGTTAAGTAGATTAAAAAGGAGATAAAAAAGATAAAATGCTAACTATCGTAATTTATCAAATATCATACTGAAAGTGAAAAGCAGTTTGGTTCTCTGGGAAGACGCCTCATCTTGAAGTGAAAAAAAATCATAAGTCAAACCATTGTTAAGTCAGAGATGATATGAATTTACCTCTGAAAAGCCACACACTGAGCATCTACCTCTGTATAATGGGCAATGCGTATATTTTTATTATGTTAAGTCACTGAGATATTGGGACTTGCATATTAGAGTAACAAGTGAGACTTACTTTAATAAATATACATACTGAAAACAAATCTTAAAAGAGCCTTTTGTGGTCAATTTTTTTCTTAAGAAACAGAAACTCAGCTTGAACTACCAAAGAATCAGGCAGAGTATATGAATGTATCTTAAGAGCTCAGAAAGAATATGTAACCAGGTCTCCTAACAGACAGGAAGCAGAGACAGTAGAGCCATCAACAGACATTGTTCCACGCCACTCTCTGTCCAGCATGGAATCTTATTTCTGGCTCCTTCCTTCTTCTCTTCATTTATGTTCTTTGGACTCAGACAGACCTTCTCTGCTTCTCTTTGAACTTGGTTAGGGCCAGCTCCCTCAGGTGGTCCTGGAGACCCTTGCAAAAAAAGAAAAAAAAAAAAGGAAAAAAAACCAGGATTGCTTCGATTTGGAACAGATTTACTCCCTGGTCCAATCAGCCATGGCTGAGTGACAGCACCGTCTTGTAGGACACAGTTTCCATAAACACGAAGGAGGATCAAAAGGCATGTCTAGGAGAGTCAGTGGGAGTGGGTAGAATTCTTTTTAACTCTCTTAGGTGGGGCAATGGGATGGTTATTTCACATTTTATTGTGTAATGGCCTCATTATACAAACAGTCCTTCATATTTTTACATCTAATTAATTTACAAGTATTCTCGGTATATCTAATGCAATTAAGACTATATTTGAATATTTCACCTTTATATTTTTAATGTACTATTTTTAGAGTAGTGTTCAGTTCACAGCAAAATTGACAGGAAGGTATAGACTGCCCATACTCTCTCTCCTTAACCCCTACACATACACAGCATACTTCAATATCAGCATCCCTCACCAGAGGGGCTTATCTATGGTGATCAGTGGACCACCCTGACATATAATTGCTGCCCAAAGCCATAGCTTATTAGAAATTTTTTTCTTCAATGCATATATTTTTATTGAATATTTGTAGATTTATACATCTTAATCATATTTAGACCCCCTCCCCTATCTGCACCCCCCACAGACTGCCCACAGGATTTCATGCATTCTGTCATATATTGTTATATATTGTTAAGGCCTATCAAGTCAAGTTTGTGTGCCCAGCTGTCCCTTGGTGTGAGTTCATCCACTGAAGCCTGTTCAACCTATCTAGTATCACTCCCCTAAAGAAGACCAAGTATCCCTCATCCAGCATTGATCAGCTGGGTGATAGCTCCTAGGCTAAGGTTGGGGCCTCCTGCCCAGTTCCTTAGCTCTGTGCTGGTTTTCATCTGATTGAGTTTGCATGGGTCTGGTGCATGCTGTCACCATTGCTGGAAGTTTATATGAGCAGTTTCCCAGGAACCAGTAAGCCTGTTTCCTCGTGGTCATCCACCACCCCTGGCTTTTACAATCTTTGTTGCCCCCTTCCACAATGGTCCCTGAGCCCTTGGGTGGGTGATGTTCAATCCTAAGTGACACACCTACAGTATAACCTCTAAGCCTAAGGCTCACAGAACATAGAAAACACTAATGCATCTCTCAGCTCTCATCAGGGAAGCTGCCTCATGCAACAGAGGACGATGAACACAGAAGTCCACACCCGGCCACAGTGTAGAAATTGTATTTTTCAAGGCATTACAGCTGTTCACCCATTATCTGTGGGCTCCATATTCATGGATTCAACCAAGTCAAGCATACTTGGAATCTTGCTATCTGAAGGGGATATAAGAACCCATCCTCAGATACTGAGGGATGATAACATATTCTAACCTAACGAGGCACAATTTATCCTTATGTCATGTCTCATCAAATTGTCCTCAACTTTGGTGCTATTAAAATTTACTCAAGCACAAGGGTAGAACTTTGGTTGAAAGGTCTGTAATTTCCTGCTGGCCCAGGTACTTAGACAATATCCATTTGCCAGGCACCTGTCTTTCTCACCTCAAGGTAATACAAATTATGAAGAGTGTTTGCAAGGCAGTGGTGGTGTCTTAATACTGAATACTCCTGTGTTTTAAGCCTCTGCGAGCGGACCTCCCCTGGGTTTACTCTGGAACTCCCATTTGAATTGTTTTATTCTCCAGCGCTCAGTCAGATTCCTCAACTCACTCCCCAGCCAGATCCCTGGCAGCATTAGGCTGAACGGCAAAAGCTGTTTCTCTCTCAGAAGAGCGGGAGCTGTTCTTTCCCAGCATACTTAGCACTCATTCCCTTTCCAGTGACATAAATGAACCATGATTTTCATTAAGTAACTTCCATCGAATTCCTGGTGCCAGACAGCAGAGGTTGATGAAAAAAAGATAAGATGGCTCAGGAGAAGAATGTAACATAAAATTTGATGGCATAGCCCAGGGATGACAAAAGACACGTCCGAAAGAGATGGATTAGGAAGATTCAGGAAACATTCCTGTGTGATGTGGAACAAGGGTTAGAGAGGGGAGAAGGTGGCATTGGTTGAAGGAACTTACGGCGTCTCCTAAGAATGGCCGTGGGCTTCTGCCTTCCCTAAGACGCAGGCTGCATGGAGGAGAGGCAGAGTTGCTACCAGGAAATGAAGGTCTGTTCAGAGAAGGCAGAGAGTGTGGCGACCCTGAAGTTGTTGGCCTTGCCTGAGTCCACAGGAAGTCAGAATTCCAGAAACTTTTCACATGCTCCAGGGCTTGGTAGACAAGGTGGAACCCAGATGGGGAAGAAGGAAGGTGGTGAACACAGCAAAACGCAGTGGTGCCCGAAAGCTCAGCCACCACATTTCCCATTGTGCGCTACTTGCTATTTTATGCTTCTTTTCTTTTTTAATGCATGTGTGAGCGTGTGTGTGCATGTGCGTGTTCATGGGTGTGTGGAGGCCAGGGGACAAACTTAAGGGTCAGCCCTAGGCACAGCCTTCGGCTCCTTTGAGACAGGGTCTCTCATCAGCCTGGACTTGACCAGTTCGTTTAGACTGGCTGGCCAGTGAGCTCCAGGAATCCTCCTGTCTCTGCCTCCCAAGCTCTGGGATTATAAGCACTCACCACCACACCCAGAGGACCGAACACAGGTCCTCATACTTGAAAAGCAAGTGCTTTATAAACTGAGCCATTCCTCTGGCCCTCGTGTTTTGCTTCTTTACTGATAAGTTTGTAATGGTACATCCAGAACAGCAGGCTTGCCAGAAAACTGGTAACCACACACATTTGTTTGCCCTCACTTTAGCAAAGAGTTGCCATCAGAGCCCAGCATAGATAGACTACAGTAATGTAGTTGTCCAAATGGAGAAACTGAGGCTCAAAGAAGTTGGAAGATTCGGCCACTTTGGGACCTGGAACTTGCTCAGTGGCTGCAGAATCCGTGTGTAATCACAGAGGTCTACTGCTCCCTAGCTGTGGGATAATCAAAGACGGCGGGCTTCCAACCTGACTGTATGGGTGGTTTGTCTCTTGCCTCTTGGCTTTGGCTTGTGGAGCTCTGAGAGGTGTCTGCCTTTCGTCACATGGGGGTGCGGTTGTCTGGGTCAGCAGGATCCTTACTGGGCTAAGCCCAGTGCCTGTTCTGTTGCCTGTACATCTCTCAGATAAGGGGAGCCAGGGAACATTACAGGTATGGAAAAGAATCAGAACTCATGCAGATCCTCTCATGAATGAGTACCTTCCCAGACCCCAAAATTTTGGGTGTGACCCAAGGATGAGAATGGAAGGGGGGTGGAGACATGGCAGCATGAGGCACCATGGGGGCAGTCCCGGCTTGAGAGCTACCAGGGACTGTGTTACCATAGTGCCAGGCTTTGGTGCAGTCAGGGGGACGCACAGACTGCAGTATTATAGGGAACGTGGTGATGGACTGAAGGAAGCAAAGACATCAGGAAGAACTACACTGTACCACTGCCCCTGGGATACTCTTTCCAAAACACGCTGGTATCTGCTGCCCCTCCCCAGCAGTTTGAAACTCAGCAGAGCCAACGTTATTGGCAGCCATCTGTTGCTGACTCCCGGGGAAGAAATTTTATCTTATTAACCCAAATGACTCACAAGAACACATGTCAGAGGGATGAGCAAAGAGATGTTAGGGAATCTGGGGTGTCTCCCTGTGAGATATGAGTCCACAGTGCATGTGGTTGTAGCCCACCGCTAAGTCTTCCTATGAGACATCCCATCCCCAAACTCCGGCTCTACATACCACGGCTCCATGACAGATGGTGGTCAACACTTTTCAGTTCAGATCAGATTTTCCTCAGCTGGGGCTCTCTATGATCCTGCCTCTCTGAGCAGTGCTCTTGACCTCTGTCATTCAGTGACATAGGTACCACAGAAGATATCCATGCACTCTTTGGAGTCTGGACCACTCCTAGACCAAGCTCCCTGCAGTGATGAGTTTGTGGGTAATGTGTAGTTACAGAAATCCAGCCCTGCTTTCTTCGAGGTTTAAGAGCTTTAGGAAGCAGATTCTAGCAGGGCTAGGAGCCTGCATGGAGAATTAATGCAGGACTGTGAGCCAGCCAATGAACAGATCTTACCACAAAATTGTTTTTTAAGTCTTGTTTCCCCACACCCCAAAGTCCATGAGGAAATCTAGGTGATAGCTATAGACCACTGACAACCATCATCATAGCGAAAGGCTTTGCCAGCATGCCTAGTGCTTTCTGGGAGGTCTGTCCATTGTGAACAAGCCACATAGAACCCGTGTATTCCCTGACCGAACTAAAGTTCTTCTATGGCACAAGAGTTATTTGTGAACTGTGATGTGTGAACTGCCCTTTAGAGACACCCTTACATTTAACCAGCAGTTCATAACACTCACGAGCTTTCTACAGCAGTGGTGATGATGCCCAGGAAATGAAAGCATCAGCATCTCAGGCTCTGTAGGAATGTACAGTGGCTCTAACTCACTATGAGAAGGAATTTAAGATGGACACTCTTGCTATGCAATGGGTAAACTGGCTCAAGCGTAAGCATAGGGTTGACAGCATTTTCACAAAACCTCTATTCCTCATGTTGAACACGTTACATCCCTAGTGAGGTATTCAGGGACTGTAGCTACACAAGACAGGGGCCCCTGTGTGTGAAGACAGAAGTGGACGTTCCAGGGCAAAGGCTGGAGCATGGGCCTGAGAAACTGCAGCTCTGCTGTGTCAATGGGATCCAGGGGTTCCCAGGAACTGTCAGTGTGTCTTCCCCAAGCTTGAGACAGAAAGCAGCAGGCTTTGTCGCCTGTGGACATCAGTCGTTAGTGTCATCAGGCATCCTGTGACCAGGTAGGAGAAGTCATAGCCAAAGAGTCAAGAAGATACAAAGAAGAAGGAAGCTCCCACACCTGGGTATAAGAGCCGCACCCTCCTGCTGTTCTGATGACAGTGCAGGACACATGTTGTCTTCAGATGTCACCTTGAGGAGAAAACGCAGTTGGTGGGGGCCAGTAGAAGAAAACTTTGAAGGAACTGTCATTTGTCCAAAAGCGGGGATATTAATCTAAAGGAACAGTTTTTAAATAATTTTGTTTATTACTTTTGGGGGTATGGGTATATTGCCTGCATGTGTGTAAGTGCACCTGTATCATGCAGTTCCCACAGAGGTCAGAAGAGAGCATTGGATCTCCTGGAACTGGAGTTAGGGATGGTTGTTATCTGCCATGTGGGTGCTGGGAATCGAACCTGGGTTCTCTGGCAGAGCAACCAGAGCTCTCAACCTCTGAGCCATCTCTCCATCCCCAAGGAAGATGCAGGGTCCTGGGGTGGTGCACCATCAGATGATTGCTAAGGACATCTAGAGCTACGCCACTGACCAACAGCTGCTGTGTGTGGCAATTTAGGCTTCTGTTACCTAAACTGAAGACTCAGTTGCTCAACTTCCACCAATTACAGTTCAAGTGCTCAATAGCCATGCGTGGCTAACGGTCACCACTGGACAAAGCAGACAGTCAGCATTTCCATCACTATGGAAAGTTCCCCCTGAATAACACTGGTCTAAAGCATAAGCCCCAAGACCCCAGCCCCCTCACCAGTTAGTGCATTTACAGGCACCTAGAGAGCCCAGGACAGAAGCGAATGCAGTCAAGGTTCCCCCTCAAGGACAGCTCTCCAAAATATGACCCTAAGCTTCCTCTCCAGGCTTTGTTTCTCATTACTTATTCATTTGTGAAACATATATTTATATTTATTGAGTGCCTTTGATGTGCCAGGTGCTCTGCAAGATGCTGAGGATGAAAAATAAGACCTAATCTCCATCCTTATCAAGCTCAGTTTCTATCTGGGACGACAACAAAACAAGCAGGCAAACAGGTAACACCCATCAATTACAGCTGGTGGAGAATATCGTCAAGGGGGAAAAGTAAAAAAACAAAACAAAACAAGACAAAAAGCGAGCCGGAAGCAGGTGCTTTATATTCTGCTCCTGGGACCGTCTCTGTGAGAAGGTAGCATTCCAGCTAGGGCCAGAGGCTCCCTGAATCTGCACCTGCAGAATCTGTCACCTTCGGTGGAACAAGAAAACACTCAATAAGCAGTTGGTGGCTGGGTAAACAAGGAGCCAGGCATCTAAAGGGTTGGGAGAAAGGTATCCTCTGCAAATTGCATCTGAAATCTTTAATGTGAGGAGGAGTCTGGTCAGTGAATAGAAGGAAGATTGTGAAGACTGTAGCAGAATCAGCAGGTGGGAGAGACGGGAGTAGGGGTTTTATAAAGCACGCGAGTCCCTTTTCCAGGTGTACAATGTGATCTGATGGGTTAAGATAAGATTAGGACCACTCTGGCTATTCCAGAGTCTGGATCAGGTGGTGGGGAAGCGAGAGCAGAGAGCGGAGATCTGAAGCCATCCCTGGCACCATCCAGCAGAGAGGTGACAGGCCAGGCTGGGAGCTGCTGGCATGGAGAGGCACAGACGCACGTGCTGAGTGGCAGTTGTACTGTACCTAGCCCCTCAGCCCCCACAAAGGCCATTCAGACATGGTACAGCATGTCTGCATTGAAACATTCCCTCTCAGAGGGAGGAAACAGGCTAAGAAGACCAAGGAAGCTAACAAAACTTTTGAGCTTCAGGAAGCCCAAGAAACTTATAAAAGGAATCTCAGAAAGTTGCAAGATTCACTGGCCTGAGGTTACGTAAGCAGTAAACAATTTCCAGGCAAGAGGAAACTTCAGTAGAAGTGTCTGTGAACTGTGCAGAGAACTCTAGCAGGCAGCTTTTGTGAGGTGCCACCCATGTTGCAGGTGCAGCTGACGATGCGCTGCCCCATGTCACCCATGCACTTGTAGCCTGTCACTTAAGTAGCCTGTCACTTAAGCTCCCATCAGTAATCTGAACAAACTCTTTGGTTCACCAAGCTAGACCATTTCTCTGGTCGGTCATAGGTGCCCAATCTGGGGAGAACATATTTGTTCACATCTCCCCAGGAAGTCATCCATCGCTCTCCAGCTTCCTGCCTCCAGCCTCACCCCTTCCTCTTCGACTTCTTATTTTTTTGCTTTCAGAATTCCATCTATCCTCAGTGCTTGCTGATTTATTTTCTCCTTCACTGAAGTCTTAACTGACTGTCATGGCTTCATATAATTCTCCAATGCTCTATAACATCACAAACTTGTTATAAATGCCACCTGCACATCCCGGGTCAACATAGTGCTGTCCTCTGATTGGACCTGGTCTTCCCTACTGTTTTTTCAACCATAATGACACAGAACCTCAAGTATCTCCCTGTGCCCTGCTTCAGGGTTTGAACCTAGTCTGCTAATTTAGATATGAGGATTCAAATATACCCATCTGTTAAAGGACTAATGGTTGACTGTATCCATTCTTGCCAATGTGATCTTTTTGTTTAACATCTTATTTTTATTTGCATAACCCCACTTCTTTGAATACTACTTCCTAACCAACTCTGTGGAGGAAATACAAAACTATTCTTTTAAACATAGGATCTGTCCCTGGTGGACTGACTGCATTTGGCAGCAGCAACAGCCTGAAACCTCCAAAGGCTCAGTGAGAGTCTTGGGAAAGTGCAAAATGTGTTCAATTAACTCTCATTACTCAAAGTAAATGGAGCTGCTTAAGCCATCGTATATTCTCAGTTGCCCCCTTGACTAGACTAGGAACTCAGAAACACAGTTCATTCATCTCAGCATGCACATCGTACCCTGTGCCTGGCACATAGTAGGTCTCCAGACATGTCGGTTGAGTGGACAAATAATCATACTTGGAAGGGGCCCCTTGGATAAAGATGAGCCTCATGGTAAGGGGCTACTCTGTAGTTTCAGGGCCCCTGAGAGGCAGCCCCAAACTATGGAGAGGGGGGTCAGCAGCACTAACCAGTCACTGCCTAGCTTGGTCCAGTGTGCTGTGTACTATGTGGGAAGAAGTGTAAAAGTCAACAAAATCAATTGCTTTGCATCTTCCTCACAACTCAGTATCACTTACGATTACTTCCCCCCATTCTTTCTCATTCATCCGTTCCCTTGCCCTGTTCACTTCATCCTGCTTGTCAGTCGTCCCTGTAACAGGCCTCTCTTCCTGTCTCACCTAATCAGGCAGAAGAGAAGAATCCCCTGGGTCATTCGATCCCTTCTTTCTTTTCCCTAAAGGTTCTTCGAATGCATTTCATTTACAGATACTCATGTCTTGGGGATTTGAGTAGGAACTTGGAGTATCATCTTTTTTAAAAATTTTATTTTTTATGCATTATGAATGTTACGCCTGTATATATGTAAGTGCACCTGTGTTGTGCAGTGTCTATGGAGGTCAGAAGATGTCAGATCGCCTGGGTCTGGACTTACAGACACTTGTCAGCTGCCATGTGGGTACTGGGATTTGAACCTGGGTCTCCTACAAGAGCAGCCAGCGCTGTTAACTACTGAGCCATCTCTCTAGCCCCAATTTGGAATATCTTAGCTTGGAGTAGCTTCAGGCTCATTACCACAGTCCTAATTTCAGGGACAATCCTAGAGGCTCTCTGCAGAGAAGCTGGAGAGGCCCCTGTGTAGGAAGCATTTGGTCCACATCTTCCAGGAGTGCTGGGTTAAGTTTAGACCATCCCCAGAGAAGCGCTTCCTCCTCCTCTTTTTCTCCTCCTGTGACGGGAGGGGAGGGGGCTCCACCTATTTTCTACAACTGCTTACTTAGGCAGGCATCAATAATTCAGGATGCCAGCTCCCTTTCTGAAAGCCCAGGTGAGGGCAAAGGGCTTTGCACCAGGCCCGCAGCTCGTTTGCTCCCTCCACAGAGATCCCAACAGGCTCCCGGCTGGCCTGGATGTGCTGTTCTTAGAGGGGAACCCAGTCAGATTGACTTTGAAGTGGTGATCTGCTCTAGTTTTCCTTCAGTAGCTAGTTGCCCATTTCTCTGAATCCATGAGACTGTCAGAAGCCACATCTGGGGAGCAGGCCCCTCTGGCCACTCCTCACAGCAATGTGCTACTCAGACAAGACTCCCATCGTAGCCTCAGACTGGACTTCTTACATGAGACCAGGTAAGGGGGACTCTGAATTCTTTGATCTCTTTTATTCTGCATGTGTTTGGAAGACAAAAATATAGCAGTGACTTAGGGGAGGCTAGCGGATGGTCAGTTACTCATATGAGCTCACAGCAATGGTGACAGCAGGCACAAGTCCCATGCAAGCTCAAAGTAGACAAAAATGCAAGCACAGACGTGGAGAAGTGGGTAAGAAACCCAAAACGTACCTGAGGAACTTGTGGCAACCAATGGCTGCTGGGAGAGGGAGAGGCAGTGTCTTTCAAGGATGCGTGGTGGATGGACCCATACTGAAGGACATTTGGGGATACAAATTAAACTATGGGATATATACACACATATATACATATATATGTATATATATGATAAAGTGCATTGAATTGGGTGGAGGACAGGTAAGGGGAGGTGCAGGTAGGGGAGGGGATCTAAATACCATCAAATATATTGTATAAAAATTGCAAAAATTCAATAAATTTTTTTTGAAAAGAAAAATTTTAAAAGAGACAGGCCAGCCTGAAAAGTCAAAGCTAGAGTTTATTTATGTCAGGTATGGGGGAGACTGAGGCATGCTTTTCTCTCCAGGGTGTGTGTAAACTTCACCAACGCAGGGGTCTATGGGAGCAGGTATGTAAACTCTTCTCTTTCCAAAATGGTCTGAGCTGCTGTTCTCTGGTTCTTTATGCTCTAGCCCGGCCTCTCCAGGACTTCCAAGTATCTCTCTCTGTACTCAATATTTCTCCTCAAGAATAATACCTACCTAACTTGTCTGAGCCTTGGGAATTTTAAACTCAAATGGAGAGAATTTCTACCCCCAGGATTAAGACTCAGAAACACCTGGACCATGTTGACCATCTTTCCCGCATTCTATTCCGTACTTGCAGTCCTACCACTTGATGGTTCTCGCGGGAAGAACATTGCCAGGGATGGCTCTAGAACTTTCTGGTCTTGGTTTCTTGTGGCTCCTCCTCTTTTTTCTCTCTCCTGCACAATCAATGACAAATTGACCCTCTGTCTTTATTCTCCTAATATGAACACTTATTAACATAAAGACATTTTACCAAAGTCTTTATAGTTTTTTGCCTCATAAATTCTCTTCAGGGGTTGCTTAAATAATCTTGTCCTGTCTCCAAACTTGCAAACTCACATTGCAAACTGTTGCTAGTGCAGTTTCCCCATAGCAGTTATGATCAAGCCACTCCCCAGTCAGTTCCCACTCCTGACTGCTCACCCAAGGCTATGGGACAGCTTCCCATAGATTGCTAAACTGGGGACAAAGTTGCCCTGGGGCATCCCTCCAGAGAGTTCTATGTGGCCAATCTTGCCTTCATCCCAACCCTAAGCATTCTCTAAGCAACGTCCTTGTTCTCTGATGTTTCCACCATCTCCTCTGAACACCCTGTGTGCCCAGCACGATGCCCACCATTGCTACTTCTACCTACCCCTTAGGGGTTTTTAGGGGGGCACAACATAGGAACCTTTTACCTACTCTGTGGATATGCAACATAGTTATCACAGCTATTTCTTAATGGGTGGAAAGGAATAAGCCATATGAAGAAGTTTGTGCCAAGGTATCCAGACAGAAGGAAGCACGTAACAAAAGAAACTAGAGTTCGCTGGAGTCCAGGAGGTTGTGGAGAAGGAGCCGAGCTAGGTGCTATGGAGAATGTACTGCACTGGATGGAGACTTTGTACTGTGCTCTTTGCCTGGCCTTGAGCTCTGCTCACTTTGCTCAGTCTTGCTTGACTTACAGCCTAGCACCCTGTAGGTAGAGGTGTTCTTACCATCAAAGCCATTTTTACAAAGACTGAGACTAAGAAATTGAGCAACATAGCCAAGTTCACCCAGACAGTGAGGAAGGTCTGAACCCAGGAATCTGACTATGGAGACTGAACCTGACTCAGTCTTCTCTTCTGGCGTTAGAGAACAGGTTAAGATGCCTCCAGAGTCCTCAGGTTCTGGCCTTACAGGTGTTAACTTGAACAATCGCCGAGGTGGTATGTGCGGTTTCTGGGTTGTTTATTGGTAACATTATCGCTAACACTGTTTCTCAGTGAGTGATGACTGACACCCCCAAAGGACATTTGGTGATGTTGGGATACATTTGAGTTGATATTACTGGAACAAATGTTACTGGTACCTGCTAGGGAAAAGTCCCGGATGCTCCCAACTCTCACACAATGCACACAACCACCCTGCAATCCAGGATGATGTGACCTCAAGTGTTAATGCCTGGGGCTGAAAACCCTGGTTCTGTAGAGAAGGCTTCATGGGCTGCATGTGCAGCCTACACCTCAGACTGGCTCTCTGTGTTCCAGGGCCTGGTGAGTGGGAGACCCCTCTGGCAGGAACTGGCTTAAACTGCAGAGTCTCCAAGGGGCTCAGTCCTCTTGGGTTTGAAAATGAGTTTGCATCAGTGATAGGCTCCACATCCTCCACCAAGAACACTGTTTTCCTTCAAATAAAACCCTGCTGGGTCACAGGGCTGCCTGGCCGGCTGCAACCGGCCCTCAGCTCCCGTTCTGTTGGGTTGTTTTGTTCTCAAGGCTGCACCTCCTTCCCCTGACTGGGTTTCGTCTTGCCTGTTCCTGGCATTGCCTCTGACAGCTGGGCTTATGGAGAGACCAGGCTGCAGATGAAAATCCTCAGTACCGCCCCACCATGCTCCCTGGCCTGAGCCAGGTCCAGAGCAAGACAGTCAGACATTCCCTGTTTCCCGTATTCGCTTTTCCTCCCTCAGTCATCTGTATTTCCTTTGAAAACCGTGTCCTCTCTCCCGTCCTCTTTCCTTTGAGCCCACTTGCTTGCTCAGTCCTCTGTCTTTTTTGTTTATTTCTGCTTCTCACTTTCCCTATTGATCAGATGCCCTGGAAATACAGCAGGAACAGTGTGTTCCCTGTAATATTTGGTTACACTTAATATTTCTCAGCAAAATGTTGCCTTGGAACGCCCGAGCGGTAAAACTCCAGGCCTGTTCTGCTTACACTGGACAAGGGATCGGTACAGGCTGCAATTCATGTTGGATCTGTTCCCTCCTTAAAGGGCAATTGTACCCAGGCTACATCAGGAAGGTGCCCCAGCAGGCAGACCTCCAAGTGCCCCCCCCCACATACCAGAAAGCAGTTTCCTCAAATAAGCGAGTAGCCAAGGCAGATGTGGTGAGTGTCTGATTGTGTCCTATGGATACGCTAGAGGAACAAGCTGAATCCTAACCCTGGATCAATGGAGCAGCTTTTTCTAAGCCGGCCTTGGCCATCGATGGTACAGATTCTAGTTGTCTCTGATAGAAGGCTCAGATTGCGTGTTTCATCTTAGAACTAAGAAAGCTCTTATACTGCAGTGCTTTTTTTACAGAACTTTTCAATGAGTTGATGTATCCTTTCTCCATAAGCCATTACCTTATACCGTAGATGATGCTGGCCGCTCTGGGTGCTAATGTGGATGAAGCTCAGTACTTAGGAAAAACTTGGCAAAGACTGTTGGCTTACACCACAGAGTCCCATGGGGACCAAGTTCTGTTATGTGGCTCCTGTCCACATTCCTACCTTTCTATTGATGTACAAACAGAATGCCATGTGGAGGCTAGGTAATTTATAAAGGATAGAAGCCTGTTTGGCTCCTGGTTCTGGCTGGGCAGTCCAAGACCCAGGGGCCAGGGGCCAGCCTCTGCTCAGCCTCTAGTTAGGGCTTCCTGCTGAATAGTCCTAATGAAACGGATTGTGTACCATGGAACTGGGGCAAGGGTTGATTTCTCATTCACTCCTTAGAAAGCCACAGACGCAGTCAAGGACTCCACTCTGATAACCACTGGAATCCTAACCACCTCCCAAATTTCCTTTAAACATGTGAATTTGGGGGTTAAATTCCCAACACATGAACTTCCAGGAATACACATGTGAAACATGGTATTAGCCTCCACTAACACTGGCATGGGGACCACTTTGTACTGAGTGTCATGTCTGCTTTAGATTAAGTCCTGCATGGTTTCACCCTCAGTAGGACCCCATCCATACAAGCCATGATTGCATACTTAGTAACCACACTCTGTCTTCCTGACATAGGAAATAAACATTGTTTAAATATGTTAACAGAAAACAAGGTAACAGAAACCTGCCAATATTTCCCATTCGGAGGTTTGTACAAAGACACTTTTTTGTGTGGTTTAAAGAAGCAAAGCCAATGAATAAAAAAAAGACAGACAGTGGAAGTGGGAGAAAAAAGGAAAATTGAGAAGTGAAGTTTTCTAGGAAACCTGCTCTCGTCTGATGGAACCAGGTTAACCTCAGGCCCTGGGCAACTGGTAGGGGAAACAGAACTGGTCTCAACTGGTTCCACTGACGTGCGGGCTCTACTCAGTCAGCAGCAGTTCTGTGGTCCGGTTCTGCTTTCTTCCATTGGGTCAAAGATGCTCAGTTATAAGTATCTCTATGGCTCTCTGGACCCCAGCTCTCTAAGGAGGAAAGACCCTTGATCTGCTGGTCCAGGTGCTAGACATTGGCCACACCTGGAGGGGCTGGAGCTGATGCAGAGCTCACCGAGGTGTTTTGTGGAAGAGAGAGGGTGGGTAGAAGAGGGGTGGGAAGGGAAAGCCAGTGTTGAGCACAGGGGTTTAGGGATCTGAGTGAAGGGAGAGGCATGGGAGGCAAATGCCAGCAAGCACAGGATGGGGGGGGGGCATTCAAAAATGGTGTAGAGGAAGTCACCACGCTGGACAGCCTGCTTCTCAGCTCTGCAGATGGGTATGTTTCTTTGAGAGGCAAACCCTAGTTAAGATGGGTCCTGGTGAGAATCTAGGCTTTAAAAAAATTTATTTATTATTTTTATTTTATTATTTTATGTGTATGTGTGTATTGCCTATATGTATATAAGTGCACCCGTGCGGTGTGATGCCCACAGAAGTCAGAAGAGGGTGTCAGATCCCCTGGAACTGGAGTTATAGATGGTTGTTAGCTGCCATGGGGGTGCTGGGAATTGAACCTGGGTCCTCTGTAAAAACAGTCAGTGCTCTTAACCCCTGAGCCATCTTTCTAGCTGCTATTTTTGTTTTATATGTATGAGTATTTTGCCTGTATGTATGGAATTGCACCTGTTTCATGTGATGATGTCACTTCTGAGTCATCTCTCCAGTCCTAGAACTTAGTTTCATGTTCCATAGATTTTTCTCGTGTTCGGGAATACGACCCTCAGCAGACAGTTCTCATCAAAAGTCAGGATCCAGAAAGAGGCAAACAGGACAATCCCAGAGAATGGGACCTTCCCTTAGGAAAGCATTTGAAACGCTCTTTCTCAAGAAAAGCATTTAAGAAGACCCCTTTTGTGGAACTGATTAAGGGGAACTACTTTGGGGCTATTATTTTGGGGGCAGGGAGCTTTAAAATTATTAGTCAGAAAAACATCAGAGCAACCCATGCAAACTACGGTTGGCTTGAGTCAGAAATAAATTTAAGCTTCTGATTTTGTGAGATGAACATTTTAGTAACAAATACAGCACCTCAGAAAAGCTCTTTTCAGAAACATGCAGTGTCTCTTTGTAATTAAAACTCCCCTTGACTTAGACTTCTAAAAGCTTCTCTGTGACTAGAACTGAAGATGAGCAAGACCTGAAGTGGTCCTAGGGCCAAATTCTTTTGACCTACACCATTACCTGCTTCTTCATGCTTCGTATTTGGCCCTGCTTGCTGGGAGTGGGGGATGTAGGTAAAATCCACCTATCTCATCCAGTGATCCTCAAGGGCATGGTGACCCTGGCATGACCAAAAAGAGGCAATAGCATTGTGCATGCACATTGGTTCTTCTGCCTCTGAGTAAAGCATGGTTTAAGCAGGAAAGGGTGGGTAGTGGAGAATGGTCAGGGTGGGCATGAGGTGGCAGGGAACAGCTTACATTAGGAGAAGATTTGCAGATCTGGTTGAACCTAAGTCAAAAGAGGACACTCCCTTCCCACATGACCAGCCTTACCTCTTCATTTCCCTATCACAAGCGTGTTCCATAGGGAAGAGCCCACACAGAGGGGACAAGCCACTGCAGAATCAGATCCTCCACCTCAAGGGCATTGGGGCTTCTGATCACCTCAAAGGGAGACTTTCATCTCACTTTGCCTTCCAGCCCCTCTGTGCCTCAATTTCAAAACCCTCTGAAGCAACTGTGAGCTAAATGGATAGACTTCAATTATTTCATTTTGCGAAGGTTAAAAAGGTTCTTGTAAATGACTGATGCAAATACTGGAAACCCGGTTAAAACAACTGGATACCAGATGGCAAAGGAAAGTGGTTTACTGTAAAGTGTTACAGAACAGGAGTTCATTTACAAGAAGCAATTACACAAACAGCCCTGAGTATCCAAGATCCCATAAAAGGGAAGCCAGAATAGAAGCAAAGTACAGCTGCACGGTGCGCTTTCCACCCTCCGTGCACACATGTCAGCGTGTGACTGGTCACCTTCCATGATGCCCCTTTCACCGAGCTGCCAAGAAGCACGGACAGCTAGCTACACCCTTCAAAGGGACATTTACTCTTTAAGCACCACTGAGCTGCAAGGGGAGTTTCCTGGTGAGAGAAATCTAACAGTTCAGGGAAGGTGTGAAGCAAGTTGGAGTCTAGGGATCAGGGCTCTTACCTTAAAGCAAGGGACCAGGAGAAAAATCTGGAATGCCTTTCTTCCCTCTACCGCTCTTTAAATTGAGAATGAGATTCATGCACTTTGCCATTTGGGTTCACACATAGGTATGTCTAGGCATGTGGACAGGTAGAACACGAATCACAAACACAAGCCATAAAGCTGTAGCTGAGAATTGTGATCCAAGATTCTTAACCTTTGCTTTATCTAGTCTGAGCTAGTCTGGCTGCCCTCCTCCACACTAAGTCATCCCTGAGTCCATGTCCTTATCCTTATGTGGCATGGCTGCCCCATGATCAGCTCTCCATCTGATTTGACTTTGGCTAGTCTGGGCAGGCCTTCCCCTGCAATTTGCAACCTGTGATCAGGGCTGGGAGAGACCATACACTCACCCAACACAGAGCCTAGATTATGTGGTAATAGGCATCTTCACAGAGACTTCTGGTAGACTCCTGTTGAGTCGCCTCTGAGAGATACATAAGTCAGAGGTGGGGAGAGTGATCCCTTCCCCAAGTGAACTTCCAGTGCCTAGAGATCAAAGCAACCATCCCTGTAGACATATAAGACATCTGCCTGCAAATTTTCATGTTGGAGAAATGAGGATTAGAAGTCAGTGCACCACAGGGATGCAGATTACCCAAGGGGCTCTCACAGAGCCTGGTCCAAAGGAGGACGCTTCCAGAGCCCTCAACACACACTGACCAGGAGCTCTAAAGTCAGAGCCAGATGGAAGAAAATGGCCTCCATGTGTTCAATGACTGATGACTGCATCAACAAAATGGGTGGATATCCATGCAACAGAATATTATTTAGCAAAAAGGAATTTAGTAATATTTCATGCTACACATGGATGACCCTGGAGAACACATTAAGTGCAAGAAGCTGGACATGAAAGGACCATATGTTACAGGATTCTATTCATAGGAAGTGCTCAGAACAGACAAATCTTTAAGAGACTAAAAGTCTCTTCGAGTCAATGATCACTGGAGTAAGAGTGAGGACTGAGGGCCAACGGGTTTGGAGTTGTTTCTAGCATGATAAATATGCTCTAGAATTGGATGTTAATTATAGTTCACTTGGTAGATATTAATATTAGTTCTACAAGTTCATGGCTAATTCTAAACTCTTTAAATTACATTTTTGTTTTATGAAGTGTGTGTGTGTGTGTGTGTGTGCATTTGCATGCATACACTTGAATGTATGAAGGTCAGAGGACAACTTGAGGGAGTTAGTTCTCTCCCTCCACCTTGTGAGCACCTGAGGTGGAGCTCAGGTTGTCAGATGTGGCTGCAGGTCCTTTACCCACTGAGCCATCTCACTGGCCCACATAACGAATATTCTAGTTAGATTTGAAAATATAATTTAAGAAACACCAAATTGGATGCTTTCAAAGGAGGAATGTCTAGAATGTGAATTATCTCTGAATAAAGAGATAAGTATATAATGGTTGTGTTTCACTGGGGCTCCATGCTCACTGGGAGGTCAGAATAGTAAAATTCCATCTAGTAAGTTTCACAAAAACAATTCCTAAAAGTATAGATGTGTGTAGCACTTGAATTAAAACTCATATGTCTACACCTCTGGGGTATTTCAGAAGCACATTCAAATTCCTACTACACCCTTGATGAGGGCCTTGGTGAGAAGGGCATCAGGGACCCAATTCTGAAGCCAGTCAGAGTTCACCTGGACCGGGAGCTCCCTCAGGACTGGGCACATCATCCTGACTCCACAAGAGACTCGTCATCAGCCTTCTCCCCATCCCAGTCTTTTCACTTTTCCTTCAACTCTCTAAGCTACAGTTTAAAGAAGTCAGTATCTCCTTCCTGAGTTCGCCTCTCTTCCCTGAGGTGACAGACTGGGAGTATTTGGAGAAACTTGGGAGATCACAACTGGCTAGTACCACTCTTCCCTGAAATAACCAGACCTCCAGGTCAGAGAAAGTTGCTCACAGTTTTAGATGACATCCACCCTCTTGCCCGCCCATCCTTCCTCTCTTCCAGTATGCACCCAGCATTTCATGTGTGACAAGGGGCTGAGCGAGCAAGACAGTCCATGTACATCCAAAACTAAACAGACACCTCAGAGGGCCAGTTCAGAGCCTTCTACCAGTCAGTCCACGCTGAGGGCTCAGGTCCCAGCTCTCAGGACTCGGGATAGTTGGCTCAGTAGAGTGCTCCTGTTTCACACTTCTAGAGTGCCTTCATTCTGGCTCTCATCTGCAGGCACAGAGAATTCTACTTTCCTGCTCTTTCTAGTTGGTTAGAGTGCGGCAGCTATTTCTAGCTAAGGATTTCTAAGTGGAGTTCTGTAACTTGCAATTCCTTATTTCAGTAGTTATGGCAAAGATCTTGTGTTGACATGCTCAAGACCCAAGATATTGGTATAACCTGGATGTTGAGGCTGTAACACAAGGACAGTTGCCTTGAAATCTCCCAAAGCCATAGCAGGTTTTGCCTCAGTGAGAAATAACCCTCTGCAACCAAGTCACTGTGACTGAGCATGCTTGTTACACAGCATAGCCAGCTGTACTGTGACTAATACATACACTAAGGAGAAAAGCTTGCAAGCTGCATCTGGGTACTGCAGAATCTTTTCTAGACAGTTCTGGCAGAAGAATAAGTCAGCCAGGACAGTGATGCTCTGTCCAAGTGAAAGGCTATTAATCCACGAGGAAAAGACAAGAGAACAGATTGATTATACTTCATATCAGATTTTGCTTAAACTATATAAGCAATCAGCTGCTCACATAATTGAAAGTGCAATTACAACATTTTCATAATCAGAATCAATGATGCTCGGGATTCAGATGTGCTCTTGTATTTTAAGTGAGGGGGGAAAATCCAATGATTCAGGGGCTTCTTGGAATGGCCCCTTATCGCAGAGACATTTGTTATTATTTGTTAGTGTGTGTGTGTGTGTGTGTGTGTGTGTGAGATATGGTACATGTACATGGATGTGTACACAGGTGATCACACAGATATCAGGACATCTCTCCTTCATTTTTTGGAGCCAGGGTCTATCTCTGAACCTGAAACTCACAGTTTTGACTGGACAGATTAGCCAGAGAGCTGAGGGGATCCTCCTTTCCCCACCTCACGCCCTCCCCCAGAACTGGGGTGGTAGACACAAGCTGCCTTGCCTGGCTTTGACATGGGTACTGGGGTTTGAAGCTCAGATCCTCCATCTTCAAGCATCTCTACAGCACCTCGAAAATGTTTTCGTATCCTAGCTTGAGGCCTCCAGCTGTTTGTGTTTGATATAGCCTGGTCTCCATAGTGAGGAGTCCCAGGCCAGCTGTGGCTACAGGGAGACCCTGTCTCAAAAAGACCAAAAGTAAATAAATAAATGAAAAACCAAAATAGCTTCACATACTAACAGAAGGCTTGACCTTGGACTGACCATTTATTTAGGTACTGGGGAGGCCAGGCTGTCCTGAATCTTTTTAGGCTACTGTCCACATCGATTCCAGTCAATAGCCTGTCTTAAGAAAAACTTAGGCCAGATTTAAAAAGAGAGAAAATCTGCCTTCCCTTGAGTAAACGCGATAAACTGACAGCTGCAGTGGGTAAATAATGCAGTTTCTAAAAGCCTTTCCAAACAGGTCTTTATCCAGCTACTGCTTTTATCAGCTCCAAATCTTCCTGAAATCCACTTACTCAAAACTCCTTATGGGACGTCATATGGACTTTCTGAAAATGATAGACCCTAAAGGATCCGGATTTCCTTTCTTCTGGTTCCATTTTTTTTTTTTTTCTAAAAAGAAATGTATTTTTTCCCTTCAGTTAGAGACAAAAATGTCTTTCTTGAAATATGATCCCCTCAGATAAATAATGGCAATAAAAGTAAATGGAAAGTGGGAAAGAACCCGGTTTCTTAGTGCAGCACTTTTCAATTGGAAAATGCTAAAAGGGAGTTTTCCTTGGAGGCCTCCCATCTGACTTCAGACCAAGCAAAACAGCCATCTGCTCATGAGGGCTGAGGTCTCCATTTCCCTTATTAAAGAGGGAGCCAGCAGAGGAAGACAGTACCGAGGTCTAAAACTGCACGCTAGTCATCAGGGGAGTGGACATGACTTACAAAGAGAGCGTAGGAACTGCAGAAGGGCAGACACACAGAAGGGCTTTGGGCTCATCTACCCCACCCCATGCGGATACCTAGTCTTGCAATTAGAGGCCTTGGTGAAGAACCCAGCAACCCACAGCCCACATTTTGACTCTTTCTATCCAAAATTCTGCTCATGTTGGAACTTTCCTCTTTTCTTCTTTAAAAGGCAACTTTCCAGATTCTCTTCATTCTGGAGATTGCAGTGAGCACGTCGTCGTAGGCTAGATTTCAGGGGAGGTTAAAAGCTCACACATTGGTAGCTGAGTACCTGCTAGGCCTCAAGGTTCTGTTGCCTGCTCAGTCTTTGAAAATGAATACCATTGATGACTTTGTCTCCTTTTTTTCTTTAATGAAAAGCAACAGCTCTACGAGGCTTACACAATTAGGATATGATATAATAGATAAAACCAATAGTATGACTGACCGATGATTAAAGATTTTATTTATTTATTTGTTTATTTGGTCTCTTGAAACAGGGTCTCCCTGTAACCCCAGCTATCCTGAACTCACTATGTAGACCAGGCTTGCTTCAGTCTCACAAAAATCGGCTTGCCTCTGCCTCCTGAGTACTAGAATTAAAGGTATATGCCACCATGCCTTGCTTTTTTTTTAAACTGTGTGTGTCGGGGGTGGGGGAGGGGTAGAGGGAGGGTGTGTGGGGGGTGAGTGCAGTGCACACAGAGTCCAGAAGAGCCTGAGGAGCTGAAGTTGCAGGTGGTTGTGAGTAGCCTGGCGAGGGTGCTGGGAACCAAACTCTGGTCCTCTATAAGATTGGTACCCACTCTTAACTGCTGAGCCATCCAGCCAGCCTGGTGACCGGGATTAAATGCCATCCTTTTTTCTGCCTCCTTCCTCTCCCTCCTTCCCGCTTCTGCTCTCATGTCCCTACTGTTTGTACATTTTCATCTTTCATTTCACTCATGTATGATATACATGCAAATCGGTATGTGTACATCATAAGCAAGGCAAGAGTGGTAACCTTCCATCTCTGCAGCAGCGGCTCGAGAAAAGAACACGGAGCCCGAGGCCCAGTCAGGCAGCCTCCGTCCTGGCTCCTCCTCACACCAGAGCTTGGTAGTGCCCGTTTTTCACTTGCTAGAGATGGAATATTCTGGAGTATACCATTTGTGCTTAGGGTCTTTTGTTCCAGCTTGTTTAGTGAGACTCACTTGTTTACAACATGCATTTTAGGTCTATTTCCATATTTAAATCACTTCTTTCCATGAGTATCTGTTCTGACCATTTTCAAGTCTTTTTCCCTCCAATCGGGGTGCATTTCCCTCCGTCTTTGTAACAGGAGCTCCTCTTCTGTTTTGACCACATGACTTAGATCCCATCCTCTGAGTGCTTTGGTAAGTCATACATACTGATCTGAATGGAACCGGGAGGACATAGTGGTGCTCGCCTCCCCCAGAGGCAGAGGAGGGGATTCCTCTAGGATCTGCCAAGGGACACAGCTGGGGTCAGCCATGCATAAAGGTAAAGTATGAAACAGTCAAAAGTCCAGGCCAAAGTGTTTTTGTCAGAGAGGTAGAGGTGACACGTGTGATGGTTAATTTCATGAGTCAACTTGGTTGGAACATGGTACCCAGATATTTTGTTAATCATTATTCTATATATGTTTCTATAAAGATTTTTTTTGCAAGATTAACATTTAAGCTTTTAGACTGAATAAAGTAGTGATGTGAGTAAGTTCCATCCAATTAGTTAAAGACCTTCATAGAAAAAGACTACCTCACTCCGGTAAGAAGGAATCTTGCAGACAGATGCATTTGACCTAGAACCATATTCTTCCCAGGGTTCAAACCAGATTTTGAACTTTCTGGGCTTCATGTCCCATGATCCAATTCTTTAAAATAAATCTCTATTGGGGTTAAAGGTCTATCTCATTGTACCCTAGCACGAACAAGTTCTGTGTTCAGTCCCTAGCACTACAATAAATAATAAATAAATAAATATGTAAATAAATAGGTAATATCCTCTCTCTCTCTCTGCTCTCTCTCTCTCTCTCTCTCTCTCTCTCTTCCCTCTCCCTCTCCTTTTCCTCTAATCATTCTCACCTCAGTGTCCCCGATCCTCATGACCAGCCAATGGGTGCATTGAAACCTCCTTCCTCTTTTTGGGGTGGGGCACGATCTCATCCCCCAAGAAGAGTTTAATAATATCTCGAGAGCTTTTCTTGTTACAAATGGAGAGAGAGCGTACTATTGGCACCTCGTTTAGTGCTGAAATACTACTCAACACTCTAAACACACAGGACAAAGAATGCTCTGGATATGGGTAATAGTACTAGGGTTGAGAAGTACGGCACTAGAGTCAAACTCTAAGTCCTGGAGGCTCTGGGACCAGCCAGACTCAGCTATTAAAAGTCAGATACCCCAGTGCCGGAGGGATGACTCAGCAGTAAGAGCACTGGCTGCTCTTGAAGAGGACCTGAGTTTGATTCCTAGCACCCACTTGGTGACTAACAACTGTCTGTTAACTCCAGTTCCGGGGGATCTGATGCCCTCTTCTGACCTCTGTGGGTGCTGCATGACACAGGTGCACTTATAGATGCGGGAAATACACTCACACACATAAAATAAAAATAACAAATATTTTTTAAAAAGTGAAACATCTCTCGGATAGGAAGCATTGCCATCTTATTGCTTTGATTTCATGTGACTTATAGAGAGCTGTTTCTGAATAAACATGCAAAGCTGTTTTAAAATTTGGAGGATGTAATGTATGTTGATGCAGTCTTTTATTTTTTGTCTTCTCTTCTCTTAATTCCTTTCAGAACTGATTTTGGAACTAATCTCCTTTTCCTCTCACAGATTTGAAAATGGACACCTCCTTCTTCACAAACCAAAATCCACACCACAGAGCAGTCATCAGTCAGAGCATCGTCTTGACTTAAAGGAGCATGCTCCAGCCCTTGGGAAAGAGTATAGTGGAGGGAATTAAGACAAGTTAGCACTCTGGGTCTTGCCATCAACAGTAACAAAACATCACAAGAGCAGAATAAAGTCGGCAGTATGGATTTTCTCAGTTCCTGGCAAACAGAAAGCTTTCTAAGGGAGATCCTCCCTGCCCGGTACTCTCCAAGAGTTTGGGCGGCTGCCCAGGAGGTCTCTCAAAAGATGTTAAGCATTTAACACTTCCTGTATGAAGCCTTAACCAGGTGTCTCAGTTACAAAGAAGGAGGATTCTCTCTCTCTCAAGGATATACTTGTGATCACTAGAATTTTCACAAAAACTTTTCATCTGCTACATTCTCTTTTATAAAATGTGTGTGTGTGTGTGTGTGTGTGTGTGTGTGTGTGTGCTCAGATGCCCAAGGAGGCCAGAAGACAGCATTGCATCCCCTGAGCTTGAGTTCCAGGCAGTTGTGAGGCACTCAACATGGGACTTGGAACTGAACTTGGGTCCTTTTTGAAGAGCAACAAGTACTGTTAAATTGCTGAGCCATCTCTCCAGACACATGTACTTTACTCTGAGGCACAGGAGTAGTGGGTAATTTACCAAATTAAAAAAAAATTAGTCAGGGGTAGAGAGATAGCTCAGCAGTTAAGAGTACTGGCTGCTCTTGCAGAAGACCTGGGTTCAAGTCCTACCACCCACATGGCGGCTAACAACCATTTTCAACTCCAGTTCCAGAGGTTCCAACACCCCCTTCTGTCCTCTTCAGGCATTGCACGACACAGGTACACTTGCATACGTGCATTCAATACATTCAATATACACATAAAATAAAAATAAAGCAAAAAATTTTTAAAGAAACAATCTAAGTACCGTACAAGTGGTAATAATTTAAGTTGTTCATAACATGGGACATGCAGTGAGGTGTAAATGGGTGTAAGTAGGGGACAATTTGAACTGATGATGTTTTATCAATTTGGAATTTCCCTGCCTATTGAAGTATAATATTAATTCCACCAGCCAGACTAGAAAAGAATGAGTGGTTCTTTTTATAGTTAGCAAAATTCATAAGAAAACTATGTGCATATCCTCTAGAGATGCTAAAGACAGAGAGAAACTGAATTAAACAAATCAGCTTGGAAACCCATTAATGTCACCACAGGAGAGCAGAAAGTCAACACACGGGAAACTGACAGACTCAGATTGGGATTTCTGCCTCTTCAGTATTAAAGATGATATCTGCTTGTGTCTGTGGTGAGAAGAAAGGGTGGGCACTCCAGTTTGATTTCTCCAGAACTGTCAGCAATGAGCTAAATAAATAAATATTTAAGCAAATTATTTTTATCTTTTCCTGTTATAGCTAAGTGACTGGTCAATTATCTTCAATAGATTTTGGTTCTAAAAGCTGGGCCTAAGAAAGGAAGTTGACAGACGCAAAGGATCCAGCAATTTTGGCTTGAGTGTAGAGATTCTGGTGGTGATATTCAGGTGACATTGTGTCTTGATGGACAGGACCTATACCTTTTAAGGAGCACCAGTCATCCTTGAGCTCTGAGATCTAAGTCACATTTGTAGTGTAGGGCCATAGAGAGAATGATGGAAGCCTCCTTTTCCCCCAGCACAAGCCTCAGAATGTCCTAACACAGCAACTGGTTTGGTCCAGTTTGGTCCTACAAATTATGATCATTGTTGGTAAAAACACAACGTAGCTCACACAGGTGGATGAGCTAGATGAGATGAAACAATGGGGGTATGTTTTAGATTCTCCATGGGCTCAGCTGATCCAGAGACAGGGGAGCAGATAAGCAAGATGTAGCAGAAAAGGGTCTTAGCAGATGTACACCTGTCATGGGGAAAGATGAGGTGTAGTTTGGGTTACAACAAATGCAGCTATGGATAGACGATGATGGGGCATTATCGAGCGAAGTGCTGCATCACCAGAGCTCAGCCTAACTCACCTGACCTGCCAGAGCCTGCTTACAGGTGACAGACATAACTTGGCTTGCTCCTGTTGTGTCACCATGTTGGAGAAAACAGCACGAAACGCATCGGATCTTGAACAGCCAGCCATAAAGGAGCATTTCCACACATTAGCCAGTATCATCTTCTCCTCAGGATCAACGTTTTCAGGATGATCCACATGGCAGTGGTGTTGATCGGGGTACCAAATACTCCATCACAGGCTTGGCATTTCACTCCCTATTCATTATCCCAATTGATTTTAGTTCCATCCATCCAATTCATCAGGAAAATTAATGTTGAAGCCCACACTTGACCTTTACTCTGGAGGAGTCAGAGCTGGGTTCAGATGTTGCTTCTCCCAGTGGCTAATAGCATATTTTTGCTCAAGGTACTTAACTCTGAGGCCAGCAAAAGAGGCCCATCATCAATAAATACTTGTTGAGTGCTTTTCTAGTTCCTGTCTTTCAGAATTGTGACTCTGAGAACAATGGGACTTTTTGCATATGTTGGAAACAGAACTACTATGAAGGCATGTTACAGACCTGGAAACAAATGTTCTCAGGAGTGTCCAACATGGACTGAACCCCATGCTCCTCACTGGGAAGCCATTTTGACTCATTCAGCGCCTGCTCCACAGTATTGCTCTGAGGAGGAAACCAGTCTATGCTCACAGCACACAGCACGTGCTACCACACATGGCCTTACTATTCATTCAGCATCTATTAGCTGAAAGCCTCTTATGTGTCAGGCCCTGTCTTAAGTTCTAAGCATACAAAAGCATCAATGTCTGCCCTCCTGGAGTCTGTTATCTAAGAAAGAAGCAGACCACAAGCAAATGAATATGTCTAAACAAAAGATGTGTGGTTCCACAGAGAAAATCAAACAGGGACTACAGGGTGTGACAATGTGAGGGAATGGGGGAGGGGAGAGTGTTCAAGACAGACAAGAGGCTGCTTCTGGAGGCAGACGGTTCTGTGAGGATGCGAAACCCTGACTGACAGGCAAGAAGACTGTTTGAAGACCTAGGGGATATTATTACTGCTCTCACAACAACAAAGTATGTGCTAATTTCTTAGCTAGACCACAGAGTTCCTGCCAGCAATGCAAGTCAAAGACATAAACGGTCACCCCCTCTGATGTGAGGCCCTGGAAGTGGGGGAGGGAATCCTGTTCACAAGGGCACTGAAGTTACTGTCAATAAGAAGGAGAACGGGTCTACCTCTTGGGCTGGTGGTCACGATAATTCACAAATTTTCCTGAATACAAAACCCACGTATGGCCACGGCTTTGCTGCTTGGTTCTCTCACCCTGACTCCTCATGTGGCTAAAAGCGAGTCAGAATTGTATAAGGTTCTGCCTCTCTTCATTCTGTTAAAGGAAAGCCAGCCACTTCAGACACCATCTTTGCATCCAGCCCTGAGTGCACGAGCCTTCTCACAGAAGACTTGAGCAGACGCTTTTCTGAGATGTTCGTCAGTGAAGGAAGCTTAATAGGGCTCATCTTCTGCATCCTCCCATTTACTCCGAAGCTTTAATTTGGGAAAGAACAGTTGCCATGACTGCTTCACATCCCATGGCTATAGATTGTGAACGTATGTATAGTACTGAGTAGCCAGGAAAGGAAAAGCGACCTCTGTTTCCTAGACAGATAACCCCATCACTCTGCCCAACAGGCTGAATGATATTTCCTCAGAAGTGTCCCGGTGCCTGAAGTCCTGATGTCTGTGACCTTATTTAGAAAGAAGTTCTTTATATATTCTAATAAGCAAGGACCTCAGGATGAAATCATACTGGATCAGGGTGGATGCTGAATCCAATGCCAAGTGGCTCTCCAGTATGAGGAAGAGCCTTCACACACAGGACCACAGACAGGAAGGCTGCATGAAGATAAGGCGGGACAGGTCAAGTCAGCTGAAGAACACCCAGGATTGCTACCAGACAGCAGAGGCCGGGACAGGGTGTGGGACGGCTGAGTCCAGGCACTTGGAAGGAACCAAATGCTTATACAATGACTTTGGATCTGTAGCCTCAATATTGGTAAGAGAAAAGCTCTCAGAGGAAGAGCTATTGGTAGCTAGTGGCTGCTGAGGAAGGGAGAGTCACTTTCCTTTGGAGACATGGCCACTGGTAGGCTACCCAAGCCCTAGGGGATGCCCCACACCCTTGTACACACAATCAGTACTAAAAAGATTCAGGGTTCTTAATAACAACAGAAAAAGCGGGACATGAAGTTGGGGGAGTGACAGGTTGAGGGGTACTAAGGGAAGATGGAGAGGGGTCATGATGGGTGATTACAGACAAAACATTGTATAAATATGTGAAATTTTCAAAAGATAATTTTAAAATATTATAAATAAAGTCTCTGCTGTTTGAAGACACCAGATTTTGGATTTTTGGTATAGTAGCCGTACATAGGAAGCACATGCACTTGGTTAACATTAGACAGAAGGCTAATTGTTAAGAGTCAGTTGGGGCCAGTGAGATGGCTCAGTGGGTAAAAGCACTTGCCACACAAGACCTGAGTTCCATCCCCACAATGGGAAGGATAGAACCAATTCTCAAAAGTTGTCCTCAGACTGCCACACATGCCACGGCAGCTGTGCACCTGCATGCATGCACACAGACATACAGACACAGACACAGACACACACACACACACACACACACACACACACACACACACTAATAATAATTAAGAATCACAGTAATAGCAATGATAATTTAAAAAAAAATTTTAAGTTATTTGGTTTCTCAGAACAATGGAGGATGTGCCCAGTGGTCAAGTCATGACAGCAGATTCAAATGGACTTTCTGGAGAGAGAGAGAAAATCGATGGTAGTTATTGCTTGTGTCTTCTTAGTGCCCCATCAAAGGACAAAGACTGCTGTGTCAGTCACATAGCCAGTCATAGACCTAGCCCACGCCTGCAGCCACGTATTAGTAAAGATGGAGAGTGATCAGACAGCTTTCTAATTGGTGTCCTTGGGAATTTGTCATTGAAACCAGAAAGATTGCTTGGTTTTTAGAGTGATGTTGAGTGACATTCTGGGCAAGTTTGTTAGTTTTGTTTGCTGGTTTTGTTTCTCTACAGGGTCTTACTCTGTGGCCCAGGCTGGCCTTGAACTTGTGACAACCCATCTGTGTATCTCCAGTGCTGGGATCACAGGTGTGCAACACCACACACAACTTAATTAGTCTTGATATTTGTGAATCCAGAGCTCCCATGTTTTCACTGAAGGAAAACCTAAGTTTGAAGCCAAGATCAGAACCCAGGCTCTCTGTTCTCATGGGGGCACCATGGACATTTTGGATGTGTGATAGCTTGTGGCCTGGTTAACTGTTGTGCATAATCCTTAGTTCCCCACCCACCTGGAAAATTTTCAGCAATTTCCTCAGTCTTTATGACTCAACAAAATAGTTCTGTTTTCAAATTTCCCAGTAGGAGGTGGATTTGTCCCTATTTGAAGACTGGGGGAAATGACCCTCAGAGCTAACATCTCTGGATGAAGGTCTGATGGGTCACAACTTCAGCAGAAGTTACCTGCTGAGGATGAACCCAGAGCCCTTGGAATCCTTGAGCTGTGAGCCATTTACTTCTGCAATCCTCTGTGCTTATATCTTTTTAAATTATAAGCAATAAATTCCTATTTGATTGACAATGTTCTCTAACAATGTGTTACAACATTCAGTCATTTCAGAGATGAACTCATTAGGTGACCACCAGTTTACCTCATGAGACTGACTTTGAAGACTTGCATGTGAAACTCAATACTCTGGTATAGAGTTTAACTCTCACAGACTCGTATGTCTTCTAATTCTATCAGGAGATCTAGATGTTCTGGAGTCAAACAGAGGAGAAGACAAGAGGTGAGACTTAAAAACAGAGCCCAGACCAGAGTGTGCGCTGTCAGTGGGGTGGTCCTCCTCCAAGTAGGGGGAGGATTCCTGTGAGGATTCCTGGAGCCCGATCAGGTATATCAGGCCCTGAGAAGTAGGACAGGCAGCTATACATACCTGTCCTGTTGGGGAGAAAGAGGGAAGACCACAGGGATCTTTGGGAGGTGACTATGGGTAAGAACCAGCGAGTGACTGCTGTACCAGAAACATGAAGGCTGATTGGATAGACAGAGTAAAGGAAGGGAGAAGATTTGAAGTCTCGTCAAATCAGATTTTCTAGATAATCTAAATTGGAGTAGATCTAAATTCCTTTGATACTCTTGGGAGGTTTTCTAAACGTTTTGGGTGTGTTTGAAGAACAAGATGGTGAGATAATTTCCCAGACAATGGTGGGGATTAAGCAATGCTGGTATTTGAAGGCTCTGGCCATCAAATGCTTTAAGATACCAGCTAAGAAGGAGCTTGTTCTCGAAGCTCCATGTTCACCCTGCTTATTTGCCCCCTAGGAACAATTTTCTAATTATTTCAGTAAATCTCAGTGCTCTTCCTGAGGCAATTAAAAAAAAAGTCAACACAAGGCATGGGAAAGATTTCAGCAGTTAAAAGGCCAACTCCATCAAACCTGCTCCCTGCATCCTCCAAATGAGGAGAGACACAGACACACGTGGATAAATCACTGGGGATGGGGGCTCGAGTGGGGAGAGTGCAGAGGAAGCAGGAACAGAAGCAACCAGGAGTCAAGAGTTCTCAGTGAAAAGACTGAAACCCAGACCTTTGCACGGAGCATTTGCCATCAAGTGCGAAATGGAGAAAGTCCAACGTTCAAAACAAAAGTGTCGGCCTGGTCCCTGCAGAGGGTTTACAAGAAAGCAAAACACTGAACCTTTCTGTACAAAAATAAAACTAGTGCTAATATTCTAATAATTGGAGTCTTAGGAGGTGGAAAGGGCTAGGGTTTTTTTTTTCAATGTTTTCATGGTTTCAAACATTTCTGTATTTAACACGTTAGTGCCTTGAGATTGGGTTCTAAGGCAGGTAGTTCTTGGTTGTCGGACCACAGGCAAGAGAGAGGAAAAAAAAAAAAACGCCTTCAGAGTACCACAGATCGATGCTCAGCTATCCAAAAGTGAGCCCGCTAAAATAGAGATGTGTGGAGACTTGGTTCCACCAAGCTGAAGAGCTGCAGATGTTCCTGTGCTAATGGCTCCTGATGTCCCTTGGCAGGTGGCTGTCTTCTTCCAAGCTCTACCTCAGGGCACAGTTGCTGCTCTGCTGTGTGTCTGATCATCCTTAAAGTACACAGCTGATAATTTTATCAAGAGAGGCTCCTCTAAAACCCTGTGATTGCATATGAGACCTATCCAGACAATCCTGGTCAAGCTCTCTCTGTTAAAAAGTCCCCTTTTCATTGTAAGGTAACATTTACAGTTTCGAGAGTTTTAGACTTAAAATCCTCAGGGTACCAACTTTTCATTTGCTATTCTCCCAAACATTAAAAAAGATTTTTATTCATATTTTTTGCCCTTTCTTAGGGTATCTGCTAACTTCCTCAAGGACAATGTTTTGTTGGGGTTTTTTTTGGTTTTGTTTTGGGTCTTTTTGAGACAGGGTCTCCCTGTAGCCCCAGCTGTCCTGGAACTCACTATGTAGACCAGGCTGGCCTTGAACTCACAGAGATCTGCCTGCCTCTGCCTCCCGAGTGTTGGGATTAAAGGTGTGTGCCACCATGCCTGGCAGGACGATATATTTTTAAGTAGATTAAAATAAATAAAATACTTATGAATTCTTTCTTTGTGCATGATCTTCTGAGTATTCTGTCTAGGAGCCAAAAAAAAAGAGTACAAATATAATACTGACTTTGTCCTTTTGAGTATTAAAAATCTTGTTCAATAGTTCAGTACTCATAACTTCAAAACATATCAGATTTTGTTGACTGTGAGTTTTGGTAGTATAAAGAAATAATGAAATCTAGAAAATAAAAAAAACAAGGGAAAGGTGAGATGAAGAAAAACTACCAAATAGTCCTAACTATGTGCATGCGTGTACGCACACACACAAATGAAGAAAGAGAGATGTGCAATGTGATAACAAAAATATCTTGTTTTGAATCTGGAATATCATTTTGAATCTTTGCCCCAAACTTGTGCCACTGTTTCAAAGGGTGTGGAAATTTCAGGTGGTGGAGTCTGGCTAACAGAAGTAAGTTACAGCTGTCCTAGCCCTGATGTGAGAGGAACCTCCATCGCACACTTTCACCACCACAGATGGAACCCTCCACCCCCTACCACATATTTCCTGTCATGAGAGACTGAACTCTCTCGGAATCCAGGCACCAAAGATAAGCCTTGCTTCCCGGAATTATTTCTGTCAGGTGTTTTGGTCACAGCAGAGCTCCTTCCTCCAAGCTGAATGCTAGTTTCTGAGTTAGGTGTGGCGGGAAACATTTGGTTCGAATAGCTTCTTGTCCTCAAACAGAGCTTAATAAGAAAGCTACATTGATGCAGAATGCGGAGGCATCAGTGTTAAAAGAGACACAGCAGATTCCTCTGTCTTGAGAGGTGGGGTAGCTTGTCTTTGTGAGGTACAGGGTCAAAGACAAAAGAAGTTGAATGTAAAGAGGCTGTAGAACGCAGAACATGAGTGCTCTCGTTTTGAAACATTGGAAGGACTGGAAATAGGAAAATGATGTTGGAGAGAGCTGGATTCACCTGCTCACATGCCAGACACTGCATTACGATTACTTAAAATCAAGTTTTAGAAAGAAATACCTTTCGTATACCCTCCTAAGTTAAATATCTGGGGAGTGGGGGGGCGGCTGTGAATTATACTGAAAAAAATGGATTAGCAGGAGAGTAGGTACACAGTTTTATTAATATTTATATACATAGGAGCTCACAGAAAGGGAGCAAAACTTGGAGTAGTTAGATTTAAGGTCACATATGCTTTCAGTAGAGGAAACGAAATTTGTATTTCAAAGGACAGGATGATAAATTAGGGAGATGAGGTCAGGACTACATGGAGAAAATAAAGGGAGATAGGCTATTTTTAGGCAGTTCTGCTAATGCAAAGTCATCTTGGTATTGATTAGGGGACCTTTGCCTTTAATGCGGAGTTGTTTCTCTCACCTTGGCACAGATCGGGGAGCAACTTCCTCAAAGACAGATTGGAAATGTATGCCACACTTTCAGGTTGAGAGCTGTAGGCCAGAGAGTTCTTTCTCTGCCTGTTGAGTATCAATTATACTTAGCTCAAATTAATTCTTGTGCCAAAGTGGCATCTTTTCAGGTGGCCATCACAATAAATGCAATCCTGAGAGCACTATGAGAAACTGAGGAGCATAGAGGTCGTGTTCTAAGGGGCAGGACTGAGGAAAAGTGAGTATTTATTTTGGCTGGAGAAAAGAACAGGCAGGAAAGATGTACCCAAAGCAATGTCAAAATGACAGGCTGACCTGTTTCTAAATGGTCTGCTTCCTTCATGTCACTGCCCTGAGGAACTAAGCAGCTCCGCCCTTCTCTAAGTAACCACCCTCAAGTTGAAGAGAATTAAAGGAACATTTAAATAAATCAGTAAGTGACTAGAATCCATGAATAGCACCAAAAAGAAGAGGAAAAACATCCCCCAGAACTGTGATGATGAATGGGAACTGAAACCCACAGTGAATCTTCCATTGCTGGCCTCACGAAAAGGAGCTTATAGTTCTATACAAAAGGACCAGTGGGTGGGGCAGGTGGTGTGGGTGTACCCTGCAGTCAGACACTCAGCAGGCTGAGCCAGGAGAATCCTGAGTTTGAGGCTGGCCTGGGTTACACAGGAAGAGTCTGCCTCAAAAAACACAACAAAAACAAAGGCAGCAGGATGTTGACAGCCGAAGGTACAGTCTGTGCTTTGCAGACTCAGAGGAGTGTGAGACAGCAGCCTAAGAGGACAGAGGGGAAACACACATCCACACACATACACACATGCAAATGTTCACATATACATATACACACTCATGCATGCATAAACCCATACATCCACACACACATATATACATATGCACACATAGATATATACCACACATAAGCATACATACACATTCACACATATGCACACACATGCACACACATACACACACCCAGACACATATGCATTCACACATGTATACACATATGCACACATGTCTGCACATACACATTCCCCTAACTACTGAACTTTAAGAAACTATGAAGCCAATCATCCTTTTTCTGAGGTCCCAGAGAACAGTCCAGAAAGTGTTCTAGATTCACAGAATTAGGAAGAGGATGCCCTTGCATCCTTGCAGCAGAAATCCATGTGGTAGGTAGACAAGTTGTAACTTAGTAAAGGCTAAATGACAACATCATAAGTCATTAGAAGGAAAAACAGAGAGGCAAGGAGCCTATCAGTTTAGAAAACTGCTTCACGCTCCAGCACTGGTGACTAGTGACTGGAACGGTTCATAAATCTCAAGGACCTGGAGGTGCTCCAGTTGATTTGGCACAGCTGAGATGATGCTTGAAGACATTAAGCCCTGTCACCAGTAGCTTCTGCCTTGAGAGACGTATAGTGATGTCACACAGAATAAGAGAGGCTTAAATTCATATCCACTGCAGAAAAACCACATAGGTCCTTTACCTGATTCATTCAACACAAGCTTATGATTTGAACATCTAGATGTTATGTGCTGACAGTGGAGGATGTGAAACTCCAGGCTCCCGGCATCCTAATGTTTGCTTCTAGGAGCATTTTACTGGTTTGTTCCCTCTCTCTCTCTCTCTCTCTCTCTCTCTCTCTCTCTCTCTCTCCCTCTCTCCCTCTCTCTCTCTCTCTCTCTTCTCTCTCTCTCTCACTCTCTCCACCTCTCTCTCTCTCTCTCTCTCTCTCTCCCTCCCTCCCTCCCTCTCTCTCCCTTTCTTCTCTCTCTTTCTCACTCTCTCCCCATCTCTCTCCCTCTCCTCTCTCTCTGTCTCTCATGTGGTATGTGTGTGTGTGGGGGGGTGCACCCATGTGAATGTTTTCAGGCAAAGTCTTGCTTTGTAGCCCAGGCTGGCTTTAAATTTGTGATCCTCCTGCTTCAAGCAGCCAAGTGCTGAGTCTGTACCAAACTTCCACACAACAGCTTTAAACAGCACACACTTACTTATTTCTAACTAATTAGTTTGTTTATGCGCACATGCACTGGCGCAGGTGTGGCGGTCAGAGGACAACTTTCAGAAGCCACTTCTCACCTTCTGCCTTGTTGAGGCAGGGCCTCTCGTTTCCGCCTGGTGCTGTGCTGTGCTCTGTTGCACACTCCAGACCACCGTCCAACCGACTCTCCTGTCTGCCTCTCATCTCACAGCAGTGCCGGAATTTTAGATGTGCATCTCAGCGTCTGGCTTTTTACATGAGATCCAGGGATCAAACTCAGGCCCTGGGGCTTGTACTGTGATTTTACCCACTGAGCCATCTTCCCGGCTGCGCACATCTGTAGTAACCCACACTTCTGCAGGTAGAAACCTGTGGCTGGGAACTCTGCTCAGCCTCTTGGGAGACTGACGTCATGTACTGGTGCTGGCTTCCTGTTAGTGGAGACTCAAGAAGCAGAAGCAGGCTCTTCAAATACGCCATTTCTCTGAGGTTGTAGGGCTGAGGTCTCAACTTCCCTTCTGGTTGACCTTCAGTGTCTGCATTTAGTCTCTGGAGACTTCCCACAGTCCTGACCACTTGCCTTGCTCCAGTTACAAGGCAAGTGTTTAAAAGAGGTCCTGAGGCTGAATTTCTCTGGCTTTGAGTCTCTCTGGCCAGGAAAAGGCCAGTATCTTAAGGGCTCATCTGATTAAGACAGACCCTTGGAGGCTCATCTTCCTTACTTAAAGTCAAATTGTTCTCAGATAAACCTTACCTAGACATATATTTCTTGATCTGCTATTTATAAATTGTCAGTAGGTTGTAGGAGTAATATGGCTCCCTCTGTTTTTCAAAACTAGCTAGGCATTGTTTATCTCTCGCATTGTCTCACCCTCCATCATGGTTTTGAAAACCAGAGAGAACCATATTACTCCTACAACCGTACTGACAAATTATACATAGCAGATCAAGAAATATATGTCTAGGTAAGGTTTATCTGAGAACAACTGGTCTTTGCCCAAGATTTATCTACATGACACACAGTAATTAAAAATACCAGACTGGTGGAACTAACCTTCTTGGGTGTTTAACAGACATACTTTGAGGTCTGTAATAATTCGGTCAGAGGGACATAAAGGACACTTTTTGCTCCTTGCCCTCCTAGGTCAACAAGTTCCAGGGGACTATGAGCATCTCTTAAAATGTCCTATAATGGTGGTGGGTCACCTGTCCTCTTGATCAAGGAGGCCAAGGAGACCCCAACCAAATGGACTTGAACCAGTGTCTAGTCTATAAAGAGGAGGGTCAACACAGAGGGTTCATGTCCTCCATGCTTCTAGGCGAAGCCAACCATGGTTGAGCAGGACCTTTGACTTATCTTCACATAGGCTGAACTGGTAATAGAAAGGAGCCAGGGGCTCCTCGCAACCCCATGTGACCCCTGAGGAACAGATCCTCAGATGACCTTATAAATCGGTTTATCAGGACCAACTGTATGGCCTTAAACACCCAAAAGGAAAGTATAACCAAAGATTAAAGGGGCCAATATAATTTCAAAAGAGTCCATATGTATAGCTAAAGGCTACATAACAAGCAACAATGCCAGACAGGTGATACCTTCTTTTGAGTTGGCCAGGGTGGCCAAAGGGATTCCCAGATAGTAACCCAACATAGAACTGGGAAATTGAACAGCAGACCCCATTCGTATCCAAAGGAATATTGACAACTGATTACCACTAGATGAGGAATAGCTGACCCTCCTAAAACAAAGACCTCTAGATAGGCTGACTAGATTCACCAGAAGGGCAAGTAGTGGGGAATGGCTGGGTGCCTAATTCTTCAAAGCATAAAAATTTGCTCCTTAATAATTAGTAGATGTGAAAAACATTACCATTGAATTCTACCTGATGACTTTATATCCATGCTCAGAAGCCAAGTAGCTCAGAAAGTAACTGACTGTGACTAGTAATAATCAGATATATAGAGAGTAGAAACACACGTGCATCTTAGTGTCAATTCTATTAAAATGAATTTTTCTGTATGAAACTGTGTATTTTAATAATGAAATGGAGATCTTTTTTAAAGGTTAAAACCTCATTTAATGTCTTACAGGGTTTATACTGAGTACAATTTTGTATAACTGTATTAATTCAACTGTAAACCTAAAAATTTACAGCCAATTTTGAAAGAGACGCATCTTAGCTCTGGAAATTGTTATTGACTGTCAATGCTGTTGTAATGAAATGCCTCTTCTAATTATATGGTTATTAAATAAATAATTTTTTAAAAAGTCAAATTGGAGAACTCGGCCACATCTTCAGGAACCCTTCAGCACAGCAGCTAAATTGATGCTGGCCTCTATATCGGCAGCAGAAATATTGGAGACCGTCCTAAAACTTTGTGTGTAATAAACATCTGAAAAATATGTACTGACTTTTGAATGAATGAAGAAAGAAAGAAGCAAAGGACCTACAGCTTGGTCCTGGTCACATCCATTTAAGGCCGGCATCCTTGCTTACAGTGAGCCTGTGCTCACACTCATGATATCTTTTGATAACATCTCTAGAGGACAGGGAGAGGTATAAGATGCGTAATTTCCTTTCTCAAAATGTGGTCTTTTACTTCCCTGTCCAGTGCTCTTGAAAGATGAGCCCTATGTAGTTCCATTTTAAAGGGATAGAAGAAAAGGTGTGTTAGTTCCTCTTTTCATTGCTGTCACAAAACACCCTACAAAAGTAGCTTAAGGAAAGGATTTCTTTCAGGTCACAGTTTGAAGGTGCAACACGGTGAGGAAGGCACTGCAGCCAGAGTATGAGGGAGCCGGCACTGCAGCCAGAGTATGAGGGAGCCGGCACTGCAGCCAGAGCATGCGGGAGCCGGCACTGCAGCCAGAGCATGCGGGAGCCGGCACTGCAGCCAGAGCATGCGGGAGCCGGCACTGCAGCCAGAGCATGCGGGAGCCGGCACTGCAGCCAGAGCATGCGGGAGCCGGCACTGCAGCCAGAGCATGCGGGAGCCGGCACTGCAGCCAGAGCATGCGGGAGCCGGCACTGCAGCCAGAGCATGCGGGAGCCGGCACTGCAGCCAGAGCATGCGGGAGCCGGCACTGCAGCCAGAGCATGCGGGAGCCGGCACTGCAGCCAGAGCATGCGGGAGCCGGCACTGCAGCCAGAGCATGCGGGAGCCGGCACTGCAGCCAGAGCATGCGGGAGCCGGCACTGCAGCCAGAGCATGCGGGAGCCGGCACTGCAGCCAGAGCATGCGGGAGCCGGCACTGCAGCCAGAGCATGCGGGAGCCGGCACTGCAGCCAGAGCATGCGGGAGCCGGCACTGCAGCCAGAGCATGCGGGAGCCGGCACTGCAGCCAGAGCATGCGGGAGCCGGCACTGCAGCCAGAGCATGCGGGAGCCGGCACTGCAGCCAGAGCATGCGGGAGCCGGCACTGCAGCCAGAGCATGCGGGAGCCGGCACTGCAGTCAGAGTATGAGGGAGCAGGACCACTGCAGCCAGAGTATGAGGGAGCCGGCACACTGCAGCCAGAGTATGAGGGAGCCGGCACACTGCAGCCAGAGTCAGGAAGCAAAGAGAGGTGAACCCTAAGCAGCCAGCTTTCTCCTTTTTTAAATGCAGTCCAGAATCCCAGTTTATGGAATGGTGATGCTCCTCTCTAGGATGGGTCTTCCCACCTCAGTAAACTTGGCCCAGAAAACGCCTTATGGACATGCCCAGAGTGTTGTCTCCTAGGTGTTTCTAGATTCTGCCATCTTGATGCTATTAACTGTCATAGAAGGGAAACAGTGTAGAATGATGGCGACCACCGACTGGGAGCCCATCCACTCAGGTTCTAGTCTGGGTCCTTTTCTGTCACTCACCTGTCTAACTCTTAGTCAGCCACTTCACAGGACTGAATTCGCCCTCCCCATCCACCTAAGGCAGGAGCCTGAACTCTACAGTTTACAGAATCCCTTCTGGCTACAAATTATATAGCTCATGCAGAGTTTCGGGCTCCGAAGAGCTTTAAAGAGCTGCTGTCTCGGATTAATAACACTACACGGCAGGCTTTTCATATTCCTTCCTTGTTCCCCCATTACTGCCCAATCAGCACTATAAAATAGTCAAATCTTAAAATATAATTCACTGAATGTGCCTCTTTTTTTTTAGCACCAGTTGGAGCAAAAATGCATATATCCATAGTTAATTGCTTGCATGTGGAACATGTTACATGCACAGGAGGGGTAAGCTACAAAATGTTATTTTAATAGGACACTATTCACCCAAACAAGCTAACTCTGAAATCTGGCACCAAACTTGCAGTTTGGCTCATTTGAAACCCTTCCATTGTCATCACGTAAATGATAAGTTCTTCTGAAAGGTACATTAAAGACAGGAAATCAGAGGATACCTTTATAAGTCATGTTGTGCATGAGATACGCAACTCTTCTTAGCTAACTGTGAATTCTTTGAGAAAGGAAGAACTTTCTACAAGGATGATTGTCACATAGTTTAAGCACCATGTTTGAGCTGATTCAAAGGCATGGTTCCCTGATAGGAGATTGTTGAATGGTGCATCTTAGAGTCATCTTTGACTCTTTAACTGTGTTATCCTCCTAGCTCCCTCTTCAGAAGATATCCAGTGTCCAAAGAACTCTCACCACTCTGCCATTTCCATCCTCTGAGCCAATAGGGCCTCCCTCAATAACCTTATTCACTCCATCTTAGGCTGTGTTTGTGTTTATGAATGAACAGCACTCACTAAGAGGTTTACAAGGAATAAGTTTGCTTCACTTGTGGTTTTGGAGGCTGGGAAATCAAGGAGCATGGCACTAACTTCAGGTGAGGGTATTCTTAAGACCTCACACCCTGGTAGAGGGCATCCGTGACAAGACAGAAGACAGCATGTTAGCAAGGGCCTGCCTTCATAAGAAAGCCATTCATGGGCTGAAGAGATGGCTCAGCAGTTAAGAGCACTGGCTGCTCTTGCAGAGGACCTGGGTTCAATTCCCAGCACCCACATGGCAGCTAACAACTGTCCATAACTCCAGTTCCAGAGGATCCAATGCCCTCTTCTGACCTCCACAGGCATGGCACAACATGGGTGCACTTACATACACACTCATGCACATAAACTAAAAATAACAAGCAAAATATTAAAAAGAAAGCCAGTCCTATGATAACTAACCCACCCCCGTGAAAATGACATTAATCCCTCCATAGAAAGTGCATACATACCTGCCAATGTATTCGTGAGGGCAGAGGGGGCAAGTTCCCAACATAGGAACATTTAGGGGATATATCTGAACTATCCCAAGTCCCTGAACCAAGCTTCTTGTCCCCACCTGTACTCCAAAGGTGTATTGACAACATATCAGCTAGAACATTGATCACTAAAGTCCTGCCCAGATCCTTGCGTGGTTCCTCCTTTCCCACAAAAGAAGAGCCAAAGTTTATCAAGGGTCCCCTGTGACCTCTCTCACTCCTCTCTGCCCCTGTAATTCAACATTGACCACAGTGGCTTTGGATTAGATCTCGAGCCCTCCAAGAAAGCTCCCAGCATGGGCCGGGGTGGACTTCTCTGCATGAATGATGCTCTCAGACACCCGCAAGCCCGTGCTTGCACAGATTTCATCTTTGGGAGGCTTAGCCTTGCTAAGTAACCCACACCTAGCTGCCAGTGCCCAGGAATCCTGACCTTCTTGCCCGGATCTTCTTTCTTTCATTGCCTTTAGCAACATTGAGAATGGATGCCTTGAGAGTAAAGTTTTGAATTTGTCTCAGTTGGAATGTAAGCACGAAGGGGGTCAGGGGTTTGGAATGGATTTTTCTGGTGTAACCCAAACACCTAAAATGGTACTTGGAAAATAATAGCATTTCCATGAAATTTATGTCCTACTGCTTGAATTGAAAACCAAACCAAATGAGAACTTTTATTGACTGTTAAACTGAAGTTTGTTGATTTAAAATGTTTTTATTGTTCTAAATTGTCTAGCACTTATCTGGGAATGTACTCAGTCAACAAAACAGGACTCAAACCAGTATCTGGAATATATTTGCATTGATTCCATTAAAGTACCACCGTGCTCCCTCTCAAATTCTTTTATTATATGGTATCCTCCCTACTACTAAATGGACACTTTCTAGAACACACTGATCTCTTACCTCCTTGCTATAAACTTTATACGTAAAAAGCATTTTGGGTGACGCCTATGTGCTACTATAATTTATGGCTCCCTCATTGACTTTGTCTCTACTCCAGAAGAAACAGATGATGCATTCAAGCTAGGATGATCTGGGAGCAGCAGAAGCCAGTCACGGTATTTCTCAATGGAGAAACACAACTCGCTCCAAGTAAACCTACCAAATGAGAGTCACAGAAATGAAGCCTGACCCCACCCTCCACCCCCTCCAGGTCTGTCCTTGATCTCATTCCCTAAACTCACCCAGGGACTAGTGTGTAAAAGGATCTATCCTATGCTCAGGGTTCATCATCTGCGATTAGGGAGCAGCACAGGACAGATGGAGAGGCCAGCTGGAGAGGCAAGAGGAGGTAAGGCCATGGAAGGGAGCCTTGACCCCGTAAGAAGGAGTTCAGAGGGTTGTGTTGTGTGACACTACTCGTGGGGAAACCTGAACAAACATCTACTCATCCCAGATAGGAAACCGACAACAGACTCAAGTAACAGTCCCACTGAAGTCCAACTTGCTGATCAATGAGGTTTATAGGCATCACTTCCAGGAGTATGGGTATGGAGTTATTTACAGGATCAGAAATGACACCCATTTCCAAAATGGGTGACAACTCATCAAAGCTGGAACCCTGGAGCTCTCTGTACAACTTGCAGGTAGCCTATCAGATTGTGTGGGGGGGGGGGTTCTCCTCTCTTTAGCGGTTCTTAAAGTTTATATAACCTTGGAGAGAGAGGAAGGCCTTGTGCATTTGGTAAGTTTGGGGGACTTCCTGAGACTTGTGAGTTATTATGTCCCAAGTCTTAACAAATGGAACGCTCTAATTCAGAGAAATGACTGGAGAAGAGCTGAGAACTCTGCTGGTGGGTTTCAGAATCTGAAATAGTTTATCATAACAAAGTGGGAAGATTCAAAAACGTTTTTTAAAAACACATCTTAAAGTCGGTACTTACTGTGCTTAAAAAAACAAACAAGAATCATAATTTTATTCTAGTCTATTTTTGGTTGAAAACCATTAAGTTGACATCACGCCCAACAATTTAAAACTTTCTGGTTGATGACAATCTCTTCATTTAGAGACAGAAGTCCCTTGCAATTTAGAATCTTAAAAAGTATAAGGCTTGTCAAAACTATCCATCCAAAGGGTTCCTTTGCAAACAATGCACACATCGCCCTGCCTTAACAGAGGTGTCCAATCCATGGCTCATGGGCCCCATACAGCCTAGGAGAGCTGGACTATATAGCCCCACACAAAATCATTGACTTACTTAAAACATTCTGGGATCGGGTTAGTAACTTGACTGCACAGTTCTGGGGCATGAACTTTTTTTTTAAAACCACGACATCCTATCACAAGGTCACTCAAAATAAATATATGCTATCATAATCTACAAGCTATGAGTTCTATACCTGGGGGTGGGGAGGGCATGGATTCTTATTCATCCAATGAGATGCAGAGAAGTCAAAAGATTCAACACCCCTCTAGGATTTCACTACTTCAGCTGCACAGTGACTCTTCATTTAACCACAAGTGAACAGAATAGTCCTTAATGCACCAGAAGTAGAGACAATACCAGTGGTACGGGGCATGGAAATCCAGGCCCCTCTCACAGTGCATGTTCCTAGGGATCCAGGGCTGACTTCCTCAGAAGAGGAGTGTATAGATGTCCTCCACCTCCCGGTGAAGACTAATGTTCACGACAGACACTTGTTGGACACCAGGAAGGTAGCCAATGACACTTTCCCTGCCAACTAGAGTAGAGAGATATGAGGCAGCAAATGTCACAGACTATGATTATGATAAGCCTCTGACAGTTTCATGGGAGGGCAAACTGCTCTGAAATATTTCCCCCTGGCTTTGACAAGTTTGAGAAGCAGCAGAGCTCACTCGTTTTCTCGTTGGCAAGAGTTTGTACACGCCACTCCAAGTCAGGACTCATAGCCCTAATGATTTTGAAGGGAATCTAAATGATTCCTTTATGCCTAGCTGGGATTGGCCAGGGTTCCATTTACAACCCACAGCGAGCACACACATTCCATAGAAAAATAAACACAAGCATAACCATGTTGGTGCAGTGCCCACTTAAAATGGCCATTTTCTTAAGTACTCATTTTTAAAGTAACTTTGTTATTTCAGCACCTGCTTTGAAAGCTGGCGTTTTCTATCTCTGCTGTGATGCTTTCATTTCAGGGACAAAAATAAAACATTGACTCTTTCCATGAGTCGAGGGCTGATGAATGTTTAAGAATAAAAGTCTGAAATCAGGACAAAAATGCACCCCCCCCGAAACCCCACTTCTTCATTCTCTGAGTTTCCACACACGCAGGGCTGCTTCGGCTCCCACCAAACACTCTTTGTTCAGACTGGGCTGAGCTCCCTTCGAATGCTCAAAAATCCCACACAGCTTCAGTTCAAGAATTCCCTCTGGGCAGGAGATTCAGCGTCCTGTTCCGGTGATGTTTACCTTGTTCTGTCTACCTGGCCTGGGTAACTGCTATCCTTGCTTCTTAGTGTTTTAGGGTCCTTCTGCATGTCAGACCTTGTATGCATGTGTGTATCTGTATAAACACTTACAGGTGTGCGTGCATACGGACGTGTGTTGGCCCGTGCATGTAAATTATAAGGATTTGAAGACAGCAAAGTGACTACAATACAGCCCTTCCCTTAAGTGATTTCTAAGTGAGGAGCTGAGGTGAGTGAGAACCAACGGAAAGCAAAGTCACTACTACGTGGCTCCCACTGTGCAAGGCGACCCCACGTCTCCATGTCCAACATCAGGCTCGTCCACCTTCTGTCAACTTTGATTTAGCACTGGTAAAGCATTCATAGCATTGCTTCAGGATCCCTCAAGAAATGGTTGTGAGCAGCAGCTGCTGGGTAAGCATGGGTCCTGGGTCCCTACAGAGCTGGAACTCTCTAAGATGCACACTCTTTTGCACTGGACCTCTAGGGAGTAATGCAAGATTTTTTGTTAGAGGAATATTTAGTGAAAAATGCTATTTTTACTCTTTAAAAAGATGAACAGGGGCTAGGGAGATGGCTCAGTGGGTAAGAGTGTTTGCTGAGCAAACATGAGGACCTGAGTTCAGATCTCCACACCCATGTAAAAGCTGGACATGGCTGTACACACCTGTAACCTTAGTGCTAAATAGTAGGTTCACTGGGGTTTGCTGGCTAGCCAGCCTGCCCTCCCCACGCCCCAAAAGACAGGACATCCAGGCTCAGTGAAAGAGTTTTGTCCCAAGGTAATAAGATAAAGTGGTACAGAGGAGCATGAGGACAGCTGCCTCAGGATGCTGCACGCACTGAGGCACACACACACACACACACACACACATACACACACATACACACACACACACACATACACACACACATACACACACACATACACACACACACACACATACACACACACACATACACACACATACACACATACACACACACACATACACACACACATACACACACACACACATACACACACATACACACACACACACACACGTCAAGTGTTTTAGTTTTAAAGTTTTAAAGTAGTTTTAGATTTACAGGAAATGGTAATGATATAAGACGCCTGTGTTTGAGCCACATCACTTTTCCCCACTGTTCACAGATCACAGCACTGTGTTGTTCATGCACTGGCGATCGATTTTTTATTAACAGAAGTCCACACCTCATTCACATTTCCTCAATGCCTATCTTTTCTTGTTTCAAGACCCCACCCCCATGACACCATGTTACCCAGCCATCGGGTTTCCTCAGAATCCTGTCTGCCATGATATTTTCTCACACTTTCCTTGATTTTGATGACTTGGACAGTTTCAGCCAGTATCAGTCAGGTGTTTTGCAGAATAGCTCTCTATTTCAGTTTGTCTCATACTCTCATAGCTAGAGTGAGGGTCCTATTCATGTCGGGGAGCATAAGCACAATCATTTTCTGTATGTATACAGTCAAATAAGTTGTATTGAAAGGTATGTATGTTCTAAAAGCTTGGGTGTTGAAGACAAATAAATGCTGTACAGGAGGCAGTGAACGCACAGAACTTAGTGCACAGTAACTAAACAGTAAATACCTATACCTTTGGCTCATACAGAAATAGACTGCAGCTATCCTAAGGATACCTGAAAATTTTCTCATTTTAATGCACCAAATAAGTGGCTATAGCATTATTGCGTGTGTGTGTGTGTGTATCACTAGCATATATACTATATAAAGCATATATATATATGTATGTATATATCAGTACAGGCTAGTTATACACTGTAACAACCTAGACCTTTTGGTGACTTTACAAAATCAAGTATATTTCTTGCTCACACCACAGATAAACTCAGGGCCCCTGGGTGGGGCTGCTCTTCCTCCAGTGGTGATAGGCATTTGGCTTTTCCTTCCTGAATCTATCACCACTTGGGGCATTCTGGTTCTCAGTTGGATTCATTAACGAACAAGGGGAAAGAGTGTGTGAAGATAATTAGATGGGAGGTTTCCAGGGGCCAGACTCAGAGTGGCACCTTTGACTTCTTCCCACATGTCACCTGCCAGAACTCGGCCACCGGACTTCACCCAATGACAAGGAAGGCTGGGACGTGTGCTCCAGCTCTTGCAGGGGGAGCTGGAAGAATCTTAACTGCGGCCTCTGCTGCTTTAGGGACATAAGTCACACAAAATATGGTGGGTGGAGGGGATAAAGACTTAGAAAATGCAAGCTGCTCTCCTTTCTGTCTTTAAAGAAAGAGGGAAACTAAAGAGTATTAATACAATAGGAAATTATTAAGCCAAATGATGGGAAGAAATAGCTTCTGACACTTATGCAAAGAGATGCCAACAAGAGGCTCAAGAGCCACACCTCAAGCATCTTTGAATCCAAAGTTGACTTCCAGCGTCTGCTGTTCTAGGGGCATTGTGCTGGGTCTCTCCCTTTATTTTCTCTGTGACCTTCTTCAATCCGAGCTATAGTATGTCTGGATGCTAATTGCCTCGTTGTCTAGACAGTGATGATATTATGGCCAAGTTATACACAGATAATCACTGTGTCACTGTTCCAATGCTGCCTCCACACATTGCTTCACTAGACACACTTGGCATGCGCAATTACTCTCCTGATATCTAGTTTCACTGTTTACGTAGAGAATGCTTTACTTAATCAAACCATCCAGTGAACCGAGTATTTTTATATATAAATGAAATGAAATATGAGTCTTGAAGCTAAGAAAAGAAGTACTGTAATGTCCTTCACATTCTAGGGCAATGGACCCTGTGCATTTTATTTAACTTTTTCCTTCATTCACTGGGTATGGACCTGGCTAAGGTTTCTCAAATTTGTCTATAAATCATTTCTACCAGACAGGCCATTCTGATAAAGAAGGCCCAGGAATCTTTAGACATGCCTTTGGTGTAATAAAACAACAACAACAACAATAATAATAATAATAGGGTCTGTAATCTAGTTTTGTGTACTATAAGGCCAGCTCTGTCCAAAGGACCAAGTTATAGTAAAAGATACAGTAACCAGGCTCATTGGCTTATTCCAAAGGAAGCATTCGTCCTTTAAAAAAAACACCTTAATGATGAGAATGGGCGGCCATGCCATACTCTGCCATCATAAACCCACCTGAAGGAGAGAGACTGAAATCAACACAGAAATGAGCAACATGGTTTGGAAAGGGGGAGGATGTTCTTGTCGCAGAGGATAGCAAGGTTTATTTCTTAGATGATGAAAGGCCCTGGAAGACATTTATTTGGCCAAAGAAAAAGTAAAGACTGGAAGTAACAAGCAGATACCCAGGCTTGGCAAAGGACGGCTCACTGATTCTGTATGACTGTGAGGAGAGTGGACAGACTCTACGTCCTGTACTTCATGCCGTTTCCACCTAGAGAGTCTCCCCTGGAGTCACTGGATCATGTAAAGTGGTTTCTTAAAGAAAAGTCTATGGTTAAAGGGGAAAGTCAAACCATCCTCCTTCTGTGCCTGTTGACTTACTCCCTCATACAACATGAACACAGTCCACACAACAGGCCAATTTAGAAGTCACCTGTGTCGTTTCCAAACTCGGACTTCTTCCAGCATGGAGAGACTAGCCCAAAGAAGAGGCCGATAGACCATCAGGAGACTGGAAATTTCCATGCACCCACTGAAATGGGTGGGTGCAGCTCACCAGACACAAGTTTGCTTTGATTCATGATGCTGAGCAAAGCCAACTCTTTCCAAGTGTGGTGGGTTGAATTATGACTACTCTCAAAAGATATGTCCCTTCAGGGACTATGAACGTGCCGTTATTTGGAAAAGGGAACTTTTTAGATGTAATTAGGGATGTTAAGGTAAGATCTTTATGAATTTATATTGGGCCCCAAAGAAAGTGGTTGGTATCTTTATATGAGAAAGGCAGAGGGAGATTTAAGACCCAGGGCCAGGCTAGAGGTGGGGATGACAGTGATAGATCAGAAAGCCAAGGAGAGGCAGGGGGTGCCTGCAGAGTCCAGAAGAGGGCTTCCTGAAGCTGGAGTTACAGATGGTTGTCAACTGCCTGACCAGGGTGCTGGGAATCAACCTCTGGTCCTCTGAAAGCACAGCAAAGGCTCATAAACACTAAGCCATCTCTCTGGTCCTGAACCATTTTAAGCCTATAATTCCATGGGATTAAATGCATTCACAAGGCTGAACCACTGTCACCACCATCTATCTCTAAAACTTCATTTTTCTTAATGTCTCCCTTACCTCTTCTATTTTCTGTCTATATGACTTCAAGTGAAGTCATGTGACAGCTGTTCCTTGGGGGCTGGCTTTTTTTCACTTAGTGGAAATAACCTCAAGGGTTCTCTGTACATTGCAACAAAGTCCTCACAAACATCAGCTTTTGCTTATCAGCTCTCTCCGTGGATGCTGGGTTCCTGCCATTTTTTCATGGCTCTTAGTAACACTTCACACGTGGACCCTCAAATATTCTTCTCTGTGGTGACATTTCTTGGTCTCTGTTTCTCCCTTCCTTCTACCTGGACTGGTCCTGAACAAGTTCCCTAGTACCTTCTATAACCCATTCCACACTCACCACTCTTAAGGGTCTCAAGGGTCCTTTTCAGGATAGTTCTTGGCATTAAGGACTAAAGATTTTCTATGTAGATATTTAAATAGGACTTAGGAGACAGAATCCAGTGTTTCGTGATGGGGGACAGCATGAAGTAGACTCTGTGGATGTTATTTCACATAGCAATCACAATGATTTTTGTTCACATAAGTTGTGATGGTCAATATTGACTTCAACTTGTCAGGATCAAGAATCATCTGGCATACAAACTCTTGGGAATGTCTTTGAAGGAGTTTCTAGACTGGGCTTATTGAGGTGGGAAGGCCCAACTGAAATGTGAGTGACACCATTCTACAGGCTTATGTCCTAGACTTCATGGAAAGGAGGAAGCAAACTGAGCTTCAGCTCTTGTCTAGCTCCTCTTTCTGTCTGTGGATGAACGTGACCAGCTGCCGCATCTTTCTGCCTCTGTGAATTCCCTGCCATGATGAACTGCATCCTTGAACTGTGAGCCAAAATAAACTTTATTAGTTGCTTTTGTCTGGTATTTTTGTTACAGCAGTGACAAAAGTCCTATGTAAAGTAAACCATAAGTAGTAAAGATTTTAAGTTTTGAAGAGGCTATTATTTCCATTTTACATAAGATACATTCTTACATCAATTGCTCATATGAAAGAAAACCATTATTGCTTGTTGAAAGTGTTTGGAGGGGCCTCAAGGGGTTTATGAGGAGCATATATTTGGAGCTTCCCTTCCGTACTTAGTGTACACCCCGAGTTAGAAGGAACCACCCAGTTTGTCATCAGATAAAATGGGGTGCTTTTGGAAAGTGAAAAGGACAGTATGAACAGACCCCCAAAGACAACTGGCTCAAATTGCGGATAATTTGATCAAAGACACATATGCCCATCTGCCAAAGGTTGCTTCTACACCCTGCCCCTACATACACCCCTCTGCACGTCACATCTTAGCTGACCTCATCTAGTTAATTCTCAAGTAGGATTGCTTGAGCCCATTTTCCATTACTATAACAAACTCTCTAAGATTGTGTGGTTTATAAAGGAAAGAGGTTTGTTTAGCTCGGTTTGGAGAACTAACAGTCTGAGATGAGACTTGTTCCAACTCATCCTCACAGGACCTCAACGGGGCCTATGAGAACTACATTAGTCCCCATTAAAGGAGGGGCCCTAAGAACCCCACCACCTCGCACCATGCCCCGTTTCTCAAGGGTCCCATCACCTCTCCAATCGCCACACCAAACCTCAAGCCTCTGCTTTTGACCTGTGGTGGTCAGGGTGTAATGCCTTCATTAGAAATTATATGATTTAAACCAAAACTATCAGATAACATGGGATACATACTATGTCTCACTAAGGATGTGTGGTGTGGAGCTTACACTTGTTTATTCTTATTATTTTTCCTGTAACTGGCAGAGTTCACTAATGTGAGGCAACATACCTCCAGAAAATATAAATAAACTGTCAATTATATAATCTGTGGAACACAAAAAATAGCCTGTTTCATTACCCTATCTGCTATTTTTAGTTTTCTTATTTGAGGGGATAAACTCACTTTTTCTGGCCCAGAGAACAATCCCACACAAATGGCCCAAGAATTTTCTGCTAGGAATAGCAAGCACTTACCTCCAAGGGAAAACTTCTAGCTTCTATTTATTTATACTGCTTTTCCCCCCTCAACAATTGCTGTTCTCTGTAATTTAAATGTCTGCAAAAATAGCAGTTATGTAAACATTAATGCACAAAAAACTATCATTTCCACGTAGCCTGCAGGTCCTGGAAGCACAGCATTAAAGAATCACGAGATTTTTGCTGTAAAGGGGTGGAGAATGCACGATCTTTCTTGTCCCTAAAAATGCACCCTTCAGGGCTTTCCAGGTTCGGACTGTTAAGCAGACCTGAATTACTATTAGCACTGCATTTGAGAAAAGGCTCCTTTTCAACAGCCACCATCAAATGTGCTTTTGCCCAACTTGTGGCTGAATTTTCCAGGGTTGAACACACAGCCTTCCTTTCCCTTTCAACATGGATATTCCTTTAATCATAATATAATGAAGATATGGGTTCCAGAAAGTTATTTGAAAAAAACTCCCAATTGTCACTTTGATTTTCATAAATTTACAGATATATGTTCACAGTGGGAAATCACAATGATGTGTTTTTAAAAAATGATTTACATTCCCGATGGAAATTTTTTCCCAGGAAAACTCATGAAATTATAAAGCCAAATATTTCTGGAAGATGGACCAACAGAAGAAGCAGGCAAAACCAAGACCTGTCCTGTAGCAGAGAGATGACAGGAACCTAACTCCCAATATGAGACTAGGGGTGAGTGCTGGTGTCAGAAGACACGGAGCTGGTTTGATCTCTTTATCCCTCACAGGTAGAAAGAAATCCTACAGGAAGAGAGTCCTCCTGGCTTAGTCAGCTCTATCTTAGATTTCTGAGCTGCAAATACTGCAACCAAACTCATTTCTCTTTTCTGGGCTACCCAACAGAGCCACCCAGGCTGTCCTGTTATCATGGAAGCCTAGGACGGTAGGCTCTTTGTTCAGTCATATTTTGAAATTAATAGTGGTGAATTTTATATTAAAAAACCCATGGAGGGGGTGATCCAGATAAACCACTTCAGCAACTGAGCAATGGTTTTCTGAAGTCCCAAGAAAGAGATGACATCAGCTTGGAAAAACATTTTAAAGAAGCATGGACTTACTAAAAGGAGAACATCAATGTTTACCTATAAAAGAGGTGCTTGAGAAATACAGATAAACTAGAAAAATACAAGGCGGCAGTGTGACTCCCGTTTCTTAGAACACAGGTGATTTTCCAACGAAGAGTAAAGGGAAGAAAGATGAAACTTCAATATATTTCGTGTTTAACAACATAAAATTGAAAGTTTGGTAGACAAGGCTGATCTCCTAAGAGCATTTCTCATGGTTTAGTCCGATACTAAATGGTGATGCTGCTTTCATTAGAGTCAGCATATGAATTTTACATCATTTATTAAATTTTACAGTGCTAGAAAGCTAGGCTATTAAGGGAACAGCAATTAGTCTTTAGAATAGCTTTTTAGTATTTAATTGTTTCTTGAGTCCATGATAAACCAATCACTAGTAATAAAACTGATAATTATGAATTAACAGAATTTGATTTTTGGCTATATTTCAGGGAATTTCTTCATCAAAGAAAATTAAATCTTATTTGAGATGAAGTGTTCAAGTATATTGCCTTGCAATTGAATTCTTATTGAGAAAAATAAACAGAATGTCTATTAAAAGGAAACAATTATATTTTTAGGTTGGTGGAAAAAATGTTTTAAATAACTACAGGAGCATTACATTAAATCCTTTGTAGAAGATGGATCC
>NW_008340872.1:1248971-1264767 GCF_000622305.1 Nannospalax galili | reverse complement strand
TTCCTTAAAAATACTGGGAGACTAAGAATCTAATTCTGTTCATAAAAATATTTTGAAAACATATATACAGTCTTGCATGCACACCCACCCTCCAACACACACACACATACAAACTGAGCAACAATGAGAAATAATATTGGTCTGATGACTTAATTTACAGACAGTAAAGAAACTCTTCTACCCCTACCCCTTTAATCCCAGCACCCAAGAGGCAGAAGCAGGCAGATCTCTGTGAGTTCAAGGCCAACCTGGTCTACACATAGCGAGTTCCAGGTCAGCTGGGGTTACAGGGAGACCCTGTCTCAAAAAGACCAAAAAAAAAAAAAAAAAAAGAAAAAAGAAAAAAAAATCATTGTAAAGTTTTAAGAACTTATTTTAATGTTTAAGTATTTTAAGCTTTTCTTTTCTTTATTTTATTTATTTGTGTGAGTGTGAGTGCCTTCATGCCACAGTACACATGGGGAGGTCAGAGGAAGACCTTTGAAAACATTTAAAAATATTTTGTTTATTATTTTGATTTTATTTTATGTATATAAGTGTATTACCTGCATTTGTGTAAGTGCACCCATATCATGCAATGCCCAGAGAGGTCAGAAGAGGGTGTTGGATCCCCTGGGACTGGAGTTACAGATGGTTGGTAGCCATGTGGATGCTGGGAACTGAACCTGGGTCCTCTGCAAGAGCATCCAGTGCTCTTAACTGCTGTGCTATCTCTACACCTCCCTGTAATTTTTTATTTATTTATTTATTTATTTATTTATTTATTTATTTATTTATTTATAATGTGTGAGTGATCTGCCTGCATGTATGTAAGTGTACCCTGTCGCACATGGAGGCCGGAAGAGGGAGTCAGATCTCTGGAACTGGAGTTATAGATAATGTGGGTACTGGGATTTGAACTTAGGTCCTCTGCAATAGCAGCCAGTGTTTTTAACCATGAGCCGTCTCGCTAGCCCCCAGAGGAAGACTTGGAAGTCAGTGTTCTTCTACCATGTGCAACCCATGGTGTAAGAGCCCAGTCCAGTGTTCAGGCTTGGTGGCAAGTACCTTTACTCACTGAGCTGTCCTTGCAGCCTTAACTTTTTATTATTTCAAAGATCCTCTCTCTCTCTCTCTCTCTCTCTCTCTCTCTCTCTTTCTCTCTCTCTCAGCTTCCTTTGTTCTCCTAGCTCCTTCCTTCAGCGCTAACTGCCATTAACAAGTTTAGAAAATCATCACAGGCATAATCTATAATCATTCGACCGTTAGAGCTCTGCCAGCAGAAGCAAGGCTCAGTTCCCACACAAGTGAAACTGTTTTCTGGTAGTTACGTAGTAAGTAAAAAGAGACATAAACTAATTGTGTCTTGTATTTAACCTGAAACATGCAAAATATTCTTTCACTATATAAACCACTTAGAAATAGTGATGGAGTATCTGCCGCCCTTTTTTTCCCCTGACAAACTTGAAAATTCAACGTGTGGGTCACATGTCAATTCAGAGGACCATGGCCCCACAATGGGAACACTGTCCTATCAAGTTGCACGAAGTAGGATGTTGAAAATAGCAAAAAAGCAAGAACTTGAAACAAATTCTTACATGTGCAATGTATTGTTCTTCATCTTTTCCCGTTTTAAACATTGTTAGAGTTCATGCATGCACACATTACAAAAATAGTAAACACGAGGACATTTTAGGTCCTCTGTGGTCTGATTTTAGCATTTCAGTTCAAGTGAAAAATAGACCTGAACCCCGAGCCGCAAGTATATGTTACAAATACATTTTCATCAAAAAGCCATAGATCTTCACAAAGGTTCTTACAGTCAAGGACAGTATTTATGTGTCAATCACAGCTCCATAAAAAGATATTTTTAAACGTCACCATTTCCCAAATTTTTTTTAAAAAATTAGAAAAAAGATCTTCATTTCATTTTTTAAAGGTTAAAACCTCATTCAATTTTATGTCTTATAGGGTTTATACTGAGTTCAATATTGTATAACTGTATTAATTAATTGCAAACCTAAAAATTTACAGCCACTTTTGAAAGAGATGTATCTTTGCTCTGGAAATTGCTATTGAATATGTTAAAGCTGTGATGAAATGCTCCTTCTAATCGTGTGGTTATCAAATAAATTTTAAAAAATTAGAAAAAACTCATAGATCTTAAAATTTTGTCAAATATGCTATTCTGTTAAATGTATATTTTTTGTTCAAAATATTTCTCTTAATTCTCTTTTCATCTTCCTCTCACCCATCCATATGGAAAATTTCTGGGGAATTTGGTCAACAACTGTTTTTGTTTAGGGTTTATTGTTGCATTTCACGTGGACCTCAAGCTGGGTGGGACTTCATATTGGACAAATACCATGTTTTGCCTTTGAAAATAAGGGTAACAGGCTTGTTCTTTGCCTGGAGCCAGCTTATGTCTTCATACAGCTGTGTTTGGATATGTAGATATGCTACAGAAGTTTGGGAAATTACCACGTGAAATTATTGTTTATCTTTTCTTCTCTGGGGGAACAAAGTTTTGAATAAGCTTTTCATTGATGAATAAAAATCTCAGTGTCTACTTAACTATGAAAGACGCATTATAAAATCATGGGGTTTGTTGCCATAGAAATAACAAGGGCACAGATTCAGGAATGTTCCCTATTAGTCTCCCTCTAACTCCAGCAGGACAAAGGAGCCCAAGCAACCTGTCCAACCTCAACTCTGTAGATTAAGAGGTGAGCCCAGGAACTTGTATGTCTATAAAAATCTTAAACTTCTTGCCTCACATCAAGACTGTTTTTAAAGCCTTCCTTTTAATATTAATTAAAAGAAACTGCATAGGACAGACTGGGTTTATAAGCCCATAATCACAACTACTTAGGAGGCTGAGGCAGGAGGATCTCAAGTTCAAGGCCAACCTGAGCAACTTACTGAGAGCTTCTCTCCAAAAGAAAGATAAAAGGCAGGCTTGGGATACATCCCAGTGGTCCAACATCTGCCTAGTGTGTATAATACCCTAGCTCCCAACTGAGGGGTCTTATAACTGGGCTACAAGGGACCATGTCTCTAAAACCACTAAATAAGCAAATAAATATAAAAATGTAAGAAAATAAATTATTCTCATCACCCTTGTGTGCCATTCAAAATGTGCTTCTAAGACAAGTGTGGATTAAACATTTCTAACATTCTAGTTTGTGGCCAAGGTTGGCAAACTGATGCCCTGAGACAACAGTTTCTGAATGTTAAGCAAGGCTAGGTTTTGTCTTTTTTAAATAGTTGAAAATCATATGTTATTTATATGAAAGTAAAACTTCAGTGATTACAAATAAAGTTTTATTAGAACACAGTGTCATTTCCTTGCCTTGTATTTGATGTGGCTTCTTCCTGGCTATAATGGTCAGACTGAGTATGTTCAACAGAGGTCCCAGGGCTCACAGCCTAAAATCTTCCCTGTCTGGCCCTTTCCAGAAAATGTTCCCCGCCCTTCAACTGCTGACATTGAAAACAAATGCATAAAAACATTAATTAAGGCCCTTTGAATATGCCAGACATTGGGTTATGTGACACTGATTTTTGTTTTTGACATATGACCACTTTACAAGCTAGCTGTAGTCCGACTCAACCTTATAGATAAGGCACTTCAAGCTGGTCCATGGCCTGCCCCTCAGACTTGCCAAGCCACAGAAGAGTAGAGAGCCAGGATTTAATTCCAGCACAGAGAATTACAGAGCCTGTATCTTTACCCTCTTTGGTAGCAAGTTAGTCTCCAGCACCCACACAGAAGCATGAGGGTTTTTGGCAATGCAGGCCATTCTGTAGTAGGGATTGCCTGCCCTCAAAGTTATCTGCAGGATTCTACACAGGAACTTAAAATGACACAAGCAACTTAAATCCATCTGTCTCCATGATATACAGCAATGAAGAAGTAAAACATTGAAGAAAATTGCATTTTCAAAATAACAGACTATACATTACAATGTTGTAGGTGCAGAGTGACACATTCAGTGGCTCCAAAGCTCTAAACAATGGGCCACTGTCCATTCTGCATGACTGTCACTCGGTTAGAGTAAAATACATGCTAAGAGATTGTACTAAAAGTTTCATGGAACCAAATTATTTACCATGAAGATAGTTCTTTATTGTGAGACATCTTCTTAAATGTTGGATGCACATTACAATATCTGTTGTGAATATTTCATAGGCATATATATGTGTTTGTGTGTGTGAGTGAGAGACAGAGACAGAGAGAGACAGAGAGACAGAGACAGAGAAAGAACTGTATCCCAGACTAGTACCAAACTTGCTAGGTAGCAAACATAACTTTGAACCTCTGACCTCCACCTCCCAAGTTCTGGGATTACAGGTATGTACAGCCATAGATTTTTTTTTTTAAATGTACTTACTTTTCAATCAGACAAAAACACAGCATAGAACTTTGGAAATGGCAGTAGGCCCCAACCTTAGCCAAGGAACTATTGGCAATCGATCACTGCTGGGTGAGGGAGAGTCAGTTTTCTTTAAGGCAGTGACACTAGATAGGCTGAACAGGCTCCAGTGGATGAACTCACACCAAGGGGCATTTGGGGACATAAACTTAATTTGATAGGTCTTAATATATATATGACAGGATGCATGAGATCTGGGAGGGCTATGGGGGAGAGTACAGGGGAGTGGGTCTAAATATGATTAAGATATACTGTACAAAATGCACAAAAATTCAATTAAAATATACATTAAAATTGAACTTACTGAACAAAATTAAAGTTCAAACAATCCTACTTTGATCCTCTCAAATTTTATTTTATTTCAAAACTTATTAAGAATCTTAAACTCTGAGAACCTCTGGTTTATGTTTTTAAATTCATTAATTCAGTTTCTAGGAAATTATCTTCCAAGCATGATGTGTTAGATTAAAAAATAAAACAAAAGCAAAAAATACACTATTTGAAAAAAGTAAAATTACATAACAAAATCATGCAAAGCTCAAATCACAGTATAATCATGTGATAAAATTACAGGTATCCCTTAAGATTCTCTTTGATTAATTTATGTAATAGCATGGGAAATACTTCCAACTAGTCAAAGAATGTACATTGCTCAGTCACAAATGGGGATCTAGTCAACACCCCTCCACAAGGCTCAGAGATCATTATGGAAGATCAGAACTATTATAAGAGTGAAAGTTTAGGGAGGACCAGAGCAACACTGCGCCCTCTGGACACAACAATACTGTTTCGTTCATGAGTTCACAGCAGCTAAGTGTTGCCTGCATAAGACTAAGCAAGTCGACAGTCCAGCACGGAGTGGGAAAGGGCTCGTGAGCCCCTACTCCTAGCTGAGGAGCTGTACACAGTTGATGGATTCTGGGGATGGAGAGTCAGCTTTCTTTAAGGACACGGCCTCTGGTAAGTTGACCGCACTCCAGTGGATGGCCCCACACCCATGAATATTTAGGCAGTGCAAATTGGAGTGAATTATTAAATAAAAGATAAAGACAGGAAGTTGAGAGGAGGTGAGATGGAGGTGGATCTTGGAGCACTCAAGGGGAGAAATGAGAGATGAATATGATCAAAATATATTGTCTGAAGTTCTCAATGAAAATAAAAGTATGTATTAAAAATCTCTATGAAGTATGATTTCAACATCATGAACATTAAATACATAACCTTAATCTATAAAAATGTGCCTAAATTTGTGTTGAGTGGTGGGTTTCTTTTCGGATCCAGAAATTTCTTCTTCAATTGTCCTCTTTGTGTCAGCCTGCCCTTTTCTATAAAGATCCCCCACCGCGTGAGACCTGTCTTGGCACCTTTGTCTTCCCCTTTCCCTGGTCTTCTTGTCACCCTTTTGTCCTTGACTTGAATGTCTCTGGAGAACTCTAAGTGCCCATGCTCTTTTCTGTGGTGTCGGATCTGCAGTTAACAGTTATAATGAGGCTTTTGATGCTGCCTGATGTCTGGTTTCTTTGGGCCCTTCCTATTCCATCCAAGCATCGATCGATCGATGTCACAGTCATCTCTTTCCAGCTTGCTCCTGCTGTTTAGAGAGTGTATATATTTTCGTATCCTAATTGCTAAATTATTGTCTTCTGGATATCTTTGCTAAATAATGTTTGAAGATTTCCCCTGAATGACATTCCTCAGAATAGAATCTCTTTCCTCTTGACCTAGAGTAATTTTAGTAGGTTGTTTCAAACCTTGTTTATGCCTCACTGAAGAGTGGTCTCAGTGGACTTAGAGTTTGCTGGCAGGAGGAAGTGGCCCCTCCCTTTGTTCCTCATAAAAGATGGTCAGGCCCCTCCCAGAGTCAGCTCAAGGGTGAGTTGACTTCAGGCTCCCTACGCAGTGTCCTTCAGTAGGTCTTTCCTGTGCTGAAGTGGGACCTCACACCATATTCAGGGGGTTTCCTGTAATCATGAACCAAGGATGATAACAGCCCACCCAGGCTGGAAGGTTACCAGGCACCTTAACATTCCTTCTGAACCTCCTTCCCCACCCCCACTCTTAAGGGTTGACCTTTACTCCCAGAAACTCACGTCGAAGTCTTAAGCCAAAGAACCACAATATGTGACTTGACTTTGGGAAGAAAGCGTCCTTGATGGATCTAGTTAAGATGTCCTCATAGCAGAGAAAGCCCTAATTCTGGCAAATGAAAATGAAGGCAGAGGTGAGGATGGTTTATATATAAGCCAAGGTTCATTCGTTCACTTCCCTGTTCAGCAAAGTGGAGACTTTACTTCCACAGACTCTTAATCCAAAGTATTACACAAACAGCCCCATAGAGCCTTTGCTTCCCTCTGGAATTTCACAGGCTAGGCTCCATCACCTGCATTTCCCCACCATTCTTAGCTTCCAAGTGGCCATAGAAAAGTCCACTAAGCTCTAAGCAGTCAGTGGCTTTTCTAGCCCCAAAGTTCCAAAGTCCTTTCACAATCCTTCCCCCCACAAACAATGTCATGGTCAGGTCTATCGCAGAAATACCCATTTCTCAGGCTGGAGAGATGGTTCAGTGGTTAAGACCACTGGCTGCTCTTGCAGAGGACCCAGGTTGGCTTCCCAGCACCCACATGATGGCTAACAACTATCCGTAACTCCAGTTCCAGGGGATCTGATGCCTTCTTCTGACCTCCGTGGGCACTGCACAACATGGTTGCACTTACATGTAGGCAATACACTCATACACAAAAAATAAAAATAAAATATTTAGAACGATTCCATTCTCCTGTTACCACTCTCTGTATTAATTTGCTTCTGTTACTTTGATGAAACACAGACCAAAAACAGTTTGGGAAGGAAAAAGTTTATTTCATCTTACAATGCCCCGAAACAGTCAGGGCAGGGACTAAGGGACTAAGGCAGGAACCTGGAGGCAGAAACTGAAGCAGAGACCATGGAGGAGCGCTGCCTGTGGCTTGCTTCTCCCTTGCTCAGTTACCTTTCTTATATACCCTGGGCCTCCTTACAAAAAGATGGCATTGCCCACAGTGTGCTGGGCCCTTCTAGGTGAACCAATAATCAGAAATGGGCCACAGACAGACCCAAAGGTCACTTTGATGGAGGAAATTTCTCGATTAAGTTTCCCTCTTCCCAGGTGTCTCTAGTTTGTATCAACTTAACAAAAACTAACCAGCACAGAAGGAAAGCCAAAGATGGCCTACAAATTCAGCAGCAGCTAGGAGAGAATCCTGGAACATATTTTACACTGTGGCCCTCAGGCAGAACCATCCCTACAGACATCTTCATCTCAGACTTTCACCCTCCCTACCTGAGACAGTGTATCTGTGTCTTGGGCCAACTGACCCAGTGCATCATTCTAAATTTTTAGTAGTCACCTTTGCCAGTGCAACTTTCTAAAATGTTTCTTTTTAAAGTTAACGATTTGATAATCTGGTACTCACACAAGATCACAGGCTACCTTCCAGCAGGGTTTTTTCCTCCCTGAACCCCACTTTGTACATAGAGAATGCTAATTTCTTGTGCTTAAATGGATGATTGACAAGAAAATCACCACAGCTCTTCCAGAAACCCCTTGCATAAGTCCATTCATCTGTGTGTTGACTCACAATTTATAGACAGCTGGGCAGTCAGTGCTGGTCTCTGGTCAACAGCTTTTTGTTCCCCTTAACTAAAAAACCACAGCCCCAAAAGGATGTGCCTTGAGAAACACCACAGAAGTTCAGAATACTCACAAAGTAATTTTTCAAGAATCAAAAGTTGAAATTTGTTGGGTTTCCTTGGAAAACTGAACTTTATATGAAGTTGTTTGGTTGTTGCATTTATTTATTTTTATTTTTATTTTACGTGTATGAGTGTTTTGCTTATACATATGTAGTGTACTATGTGTGCCAATGCCCACAGAGGCCAGAAGAGGGTATCAAATCCCCTGAAACCAGAGTTACGTATGGTTGTTGGCTGCCATGTGTGTGCTGAGAACCAAACCTGGGTTCTCTGCAAAAGTAGCCAGGGCTCTTGGCCACTGAACTCTCTCCAGTACCTGGTTGTTGCTTTTTAAACGACATCTTCATGTGAAAAGTTGCTCTGGGTTCCCTCTTCCTAACTGACAACCTCTGAGCAGAAAAGTGATCAATTTAAGGAACTTATCCATGTGAGATGATTGAATGGCGGCATGGGCCACCTCTGCTAAAAATCAATACATTGTCCAGCTCTCAAAGTTTCCCCAAAACAATGGAAAATCTCCTGAGGAAAATATTTCTGATAAGTATATTTTAAAGCTTAGTTTAGATGACACAAGTTGCATACACTTAATTTTTTTTAAATAAGAAAATGTAAACAATCAAAAACAAACTAAAAATCACTCAATACAGATTAATATAAGTACAGTCTTCCAAAAGGAAGATTAATATGAAGATAAATTATTACCAGTAAATAAGGTTTTGATGTAGAAATAGATGGGTTTTGTCATTTCAGGCAGATGCTTTTGTTTATTCTTACTTATTTCTTTAGACCAAATCTTTAAAAGTGAGGTTCTTAGGCCAAATTATATTTCAGTTTTTAAAAATTCAAATATCCAATTTTCCTTTGACCTTCAGAAACTTATGAACAATGACTAATGTGGGTAAACTTACAGGGAAATCTTACATTCTTTGATAATTTTCACAAAGAAAAGATAATTTAATTGAAGATCAAGAATCTACAGAAAATGTTCATTTTTTAATTTTTTATAATTTTTTTTATCTTATGTGTATGCATGTATTGCCTGCGTGTAGGTAAGTGCACCCATGTCATGCAATGCCCTCAGAGGTCAGAAGAGGCTATCAGATCCCCTGGGACTGGAGTTACAGACGGTTGTTAGCTGCCATATGGGTGCTGGGATTCGAACCCGGGTCTTCTGCTAGAACAACCAGTGTTCTTAACCGCTGATCCATCTCTCCAGCCCCGAAAATGTTCATTTTTGAACATTTGAATGTTTGAATGTGGTGAGGATGTTGCAGCTCACATTGGGAGAGATTTATATGTCTTTATTTATACCTTGTAGCAGAAAATTAGCTTGGAGACAGCAAGGAGAATTAAGCTGAAGGAGTTAAACGTGCACACGGTGTTGTAGTCTCACTGAACAGACATTCCAAAGTCCAGCAGCACACAGAACAGTTTGCGAGGCGGCCTTAAACCTAATCCCATAGGAGCGGGCTTGGCAAGCTTGTCAGCATCTTATAATCCTGAGGAGTTCACAAATTCCAGGAAACTTCCATGCCTTTTGCAACCCAGACTCTGCCCCAAGAATCTTTCTTCTGAGTTTACGACATTTTCTAATTTTCATAAAACATCATACAAATCCTCTAGCCACTGGCTATCTCTCAATCATAAAAGTGCCATTTGGATTTATAGCCCCCCAAAGTCAATAGAGCCTCCTTTCTCAAGCACAGGGGAGAAGGGTCTGGAATCACTTTATGAAGTGTACCTGATAATAATTCAACAACAAAATGGCATGTTACCATAGCCCAGCCAAGCTGAGGCAGCCTGGGCAAGACTTAGCTATCTTTGAAACAAAATCACATTCTTCAGGAAGTGGTGTTGGTAACTTAGTAAGCAGCAGCTGTTCCCAGGGCTTTGAAAATAACGGCTCATCACTGGACCAGTGTCCAGTGTCTAGCATTAAGTCTCGTGACAACTGAGGGCCAGTGTGGAAAACCAATTTTAAATGGCTGAAAACGTCTAGGCAAATAAACACACAAAAAAGTTTCCTCTTAATCCGAGGAGCCCATCTTATTTAAGAGTACTCTATTCACGTCAATTTCTCTGTAATGCTAATTTGCACTTATTACCCAGAAATTCCACACACATCGAATGACTTTTCCATTCCCTCCAGTCTTTCTAATGAGCTCTGTACTCCTGCACCATTCTAAAAGCTTTCTAAAGACCCTTTTAAAATGAAAAGTGATATGGCTGAAGGCAATGTTTATTTACAAGATAGTAGGATCCCAAGCTTCCAGAAGGCTCTGTATAAATAACGACCCAGAAACATGCAGTGCATTTAATAGAAATTTGAGCCCATCAATTTTACATGATCCTATCAAGAAGAGTGTAGAATGCTAATAATGCTAATGAGAATTCGATGTTGACAGAAGATTCATTTATAAATAAAAGTAGCCAGAGAGATTATAAAATCAGCGGACAGTTTGTCAATATCTGTCGCACATTAGATCTCACTATCAAGATGGCCAACTGTGCTTTCCATAATGATAATAAATAATAATTAGGATTCTGTGTTGTATTTATGTAGCACATTTCATCAGGGGCCTACAAAGACGTGTACGAAGTTATCTGCACAGTCCTGCTGGCCCAGGCTTGACCGATCAACTGAGAAGAATCCACATTGATGTTGTGGTCATCACTGTGCTGAGATGGCTTTGGTCATGCTCACCAACAGGGTCACTTCACACTCTGTGCACCCAAGTGACAGAGACAAGAGGCCTCCAGAGCGAGGCTGGCACAGTCCTCACTGTGCCTGTGCCTGACTCTCATGCCCACTGCTCTCAAGGAGGCCTGGAAGATGGCTCAGTTGGTAAAGTGCTTTGCCACACAGGCTCGAGGACCTGAGTTCTATCTCTAGAACTTACATTATAAAAGCTGGGTGTGGTGGTGTGCACTTGTAGCCCGGTACTGTGGAAGTGAAGACAGACGGATCCCAAGGGCTCACTGACCAGTAGTCTAGCCTAATTGGCAAGCCACAGGCCAATGAGAGGCCCTGCCTCAAAATCAAGCTGGATGGCACCTGAGGGATGACACCAAAGTTGTTCCCTGGTTTCCATATACCCCCAACATGGCCCACACACATACCACGCCTCTCCTTCCACATACACACACACACCATGCCCACTCATAAACATACATACTGATCAGTAAAGGTTTCTGATTATTTTTAAGGAAAAAGTCAGAGCATCTGACCCTCTAATAAGCAATTTTAGCTTTGATGGTGGATATACAAGTAGAATAGAATACAATGTATAAACTAATGTGTGTTCTCTTACAGGCTGACTGGGGACTGAAGAGATGGCTCAGCAGTTAAAAGCACGGGCTGCTCTTACACAGGACCCAGGTTCGATTCCCAGCACTCACACAATGGCTAACAACCACTCATAACTCCAGTTCCAGGTGATCTGATGTGACACCCTCTTCTGACCTCTGCAGGCATTGCATGACACAGGTTCACTCAAATACATGCAGGCAATACATTCATACACATAAAATAAAAATAATAAATAAAATATTTTTTTAAAAGGCTAAGACTGTAGCAGCCTCTCGTACAACACTGTGGAAAATTACCCTTCTATCAGCCTACAGAGAAGCACCTGTTCTTCTGGAGTCTAACCCAATTCTTCTGCCTCCTCTGCACTGGACACTGAATTCTTTGGTGTTAGATGGGGAAATGGACACACTGGGCTTCCTAGGTTGGATTGGCATTTGTGCTGGACAGCTTTAATGTCAACTTGACATACCTGGGTTGAGGGACCCTCAGTTGGGGAACTGCCTCTATTGGACTAGCCTGTGGCCATGTCTGAAGGGCATCTTCTTGATGAGTGATGTGGGAGGGCCCAGCCCACTGTGGGTGGTACCACCCCTGGGCAGGTGGGCCTGTGTTGCATAAGAAAGCAGGCTGAGCAAGGGCTGGAGGAGCAAGCCAGTAAGCAGGATTCCTCCATGGCCTGTGCTCCAGCTCCTGCCTCCAGGTTCCTACCCTGAGTTCCTACCTTGTGCTCCTGGATGAACTGTGACCGGGAGATGTAAGCTGAATAAACACTTTCCTCCCCAAGTTGGTATTGGTCAGAGTGTTTTGTCACAGCAATGGAGAAACAAACTAAAATACCATTGTTCTCCCTGAAAAGAGTCACATACAACCAGCAATAAGATAGTTGGGACTGGCTGGGAGGCTACATGGAGAAAAGTGAGAGAGTCCAAGGTCATGCCATGGTTCCCTCACATTCACAGAGGATAGCTGTTGTGGCTTAGGTCTGGAATATCACCAAAGGCTCATGTGTCAGATGCTTGGTCTTCAGCATGGCACTGATGCAAGGCAGTGATGGGAATTGTAACAGGATTTGGAGCCTCATCAGTCCAAGATCTGGTGACTTAATTAGGTCTAATATCTGGTGGCTTCATGTGGCCAGGGCTTCGTGCTGGCTGATAATGTGGCAAATGCTGTCACATGGTACGAGAGATGTAACTGGTGGTAAGGGGCAGGTGTGGAAGTGTGTGGAAGGCATCGAACTCAGGAGGTGGTTTTGCTTGATAACAGCCCACTCTGAGAGCTAATCTTGACGGTTACCTTGGGATCCTGGGTCACTTAGGAGACACATCTTTGAATATGTTTGAAAGAGCATTTCCAGAGAGGTTTAACGGAAAAGGAAAGACCCACCCTGAAAGTGACTGGTACCATTCAGTGAACTGGGGCCTTACACTGAATGAAAAGGAGAGAGTGGAGCGCCAGATGTGACATGACCAGGTGCCACATACACACAGCATGCCTCCCCTGTCATGATGGACTGCCCCCCTAAACTGCAAGCAAAAAGAAAGCTTTCCTTCTTTAAATTGCTTTTGTGAGGTATTTTTTCACAGCAATATGAAAAGCAACAAGTGCCCACCCTATGGTAACTAACTTAGTTCACCAAGACTTGAGCTAGAAATCCTCCTGTGAGATGGAAGTCAGCCATTCTGGACGTGGTGTTTCATAACTACTTCCCAGTAAACTCCATCTCCAAAGAATCTAACCATGTTTTAACCTTGGGAACAAGCTCTCAGTACAAACATTTTTTAAGATAAACTCTATTCAAACTATAGCATGAAGCATAAATCATGATTTTCCAGTGGGGTTGCTGCACTGGGGATTAGGAAAAGGAGAAAATGGAGGCGTAATTGTTGTGTGTTCACTCATTTCACACGTGTCAACAAGCACTTATTCAGTGTTAGGCCCCACACAGGATACTAGAGACAACTGTGAAGAAAACCAGATTTATTGATGGACATCTTTATCTGATAGACTGATAGGCTGGTGGGATTCTGAGCAACAGAGCATCTTGTTGGGAAGTAGTGGTACACTCTGAGGCTAGCCTAGAGTAGAGCTCATTGACGCTTCCAAGAGAAAGATACACTTAAGGTAAGAGCAGTGCAAGCCAGATTAAGGGGCGAAGGTAACAAGTATTCCAAGGTTGGGATGGAGACATGGCCCAGTGGTTAAGGACACTGGTTGCTCTTGAGAGGACCCAGGTTCTGTTCCCAGCTTCTACATGGTGGCTCATAACCATCTGTAACTCCAGGCCTTTTTCTGACCGTCACATATTCCTGTATACATATGCATACATGTAATGCAATAAACTCATGGAAAAACACACACACACACACACACACACACACACACACACACACATAACCATTCATTTTGTGACAAGGTCTCCCTATAGCCCCAACAGGGGGTACCTGGAACTCACTAGATAGACGAGGATGACCGCAGTCTCATAGAGCTCTGCCTGCCTCTTCCTCCTAAATGCTGAGATTAAATGAAATTAAATGTGAACTTGTGGAAATGGTAGCATGGAGCACAGGACTCATGTCGCCTTAATCAAACAAAGGCCCAGAGGAGAGGAGAGAAATAGATGGCCAGCTGGCACTAGACTGAGAACTATCAGAGACATTGCTACTGGGTGAGGGAAAGTGTGACTTACATACAATCACGAGATGGGCTGACTAGATGCCAATGGACACATTTACACAGAAGGACTGAATAGGACTTACCATGTATGGTGGAATACATGAGTTCCGGTGGGAGAATGAGGGAGGCATGGATGGGGGAGGGTATCTAAATTTGATTAAGAACTGTCGTATGTAATTACAAAAACTCAATAAAAATATAAAAAAGATGTGTGCCACCATGTCCAGCTGAGAAGATTTTTAAAAATAATTTGAGTATTTTCTATTATTTTACCTTATTCACTTAAAATAGTAATTAGAGTGATACTCAATAAAATAAGCGATTTTTCACGTTTTTATTGAATTTTTTGCAATGTTCGCATATATATGCAGTATCAGTTGCCAAAAATTCCTTCGGTTGTGTTGGGATTTTCCCACTTCCCCGTGTCTACGCTGGTATTTTTCTGATTTGAGCTTGCACAGGACTTGTACACGCTGCCATCATTGCGGAGTTCATTTGATTAACTGACCAGCTGTCTGGAAGACTCGGTCTCGTGTGGTCATCCACCCCTCTGGCTCTTACAGTCTTTCTCCTCCTCATCCACAATGATCCTGGAGTCTTGGGAGGCAGAGGTTTGAAATAGGTGTCTATTCAGGGATGAGCACTCCGAGCCTCTTGCTCTCTGCACACAGGCTAATTGTGGGTTTCTGTGTTAATCGCCATCTGCTGCATAAGGAAACTTCTCTGGTGAGACTAAGAGACCCATTCTTCCTAAGTGTACAGGTTGCATTGAAGATGTGTCACTTGGGGCTAAGGGTCTCACAGACACTTATTCTCTGCATTTGACCAGTTCTGGAATTTTGCAATAGTCTCCGCTTGGCTGGAGAGGTCACAGATCTAGAGAAATTCCTACTTTTGTCACATCCCTAGATCAATGTAATCTCTTCCTTTATTCTAAATACGCATCCCCTCCTTTTCAGAATTGCTGGTGCGGCTGTCGTGGATACCAACAATATTTCCTTTAGGTGTTAGGAATATAATTCTATAGGCTTAGTTATGTAAAGGCAATACAATTTAACTATGTAATAAGTCACTCTCAATCATCAAAATAATTGTGCGGTACTTACAAGAACAGAATTTATTCATCTATACCAAGTATAAATGATTATATCCCGGATTCTACAAAATAACAAAATGAATTAACATAAAAATAAGCTGTTCAAAAACCCCGAAAAACTTATGGGGGGCTTAAATGGTTTTTCCTCCATAATTACATCTTTTATGTTATTTTTTTCTGGGACACAGTTTAATGTCACCTAGGCTTGCGTCAAACTTACTATATAGCCAAGGATGACTTTACACTTCTGATCCTCCTGCTTCCACATCCTGAGTCCTGGGCTTGTAGGTATGCACCACCACACCCGGTTTATGCAGTGCTGGAATCAAACCAAGGGCCCCACACATGCTAGGCAAGCACTCTACGAACTGAGCTACATTCCCAGCCTTGCATCATTTCTCAAGTATGGAAGAGTTATTCCTCAATAGTGATGCTATTTGGGGAGGATTTGGAAAGTTTAGAAGGGGAGTAGCTGAGGAAATGGGCCACAGGAAACACGACCTTGGGGACTACGGCTTGTCCCGGCTTTCCTCCTCCCTCTCCTCCCCTTTCCCCCCCTCCTCCTCC
>NW_008340872.1:1247912-1248887 GCF_000622305.1 Nannospalax galili | reverse complement strand
TCCCCCTCCTCCTCCTCCTCCCTGCTTCCTATATCCATCAGGTGAGCGCTCACATGGGAGCTACCAAAGTAACTTCCGTTTCAAAGGATCCAATGCTTTCTTCTGGCTTTCTGGGCATTGCATGACATAGGTACATTTACATACATGCAGGCAAAACACTCAAACACATTAAATAAATATTTCTTTTAAGTTTTAAAAAGAATGACAGACTGCAGAGCTGGGGCATGGCTCACTGTCCTGCTGTGGAAGCACACACATAACTCCACATGGGCCAGAGCTGCAAGGGAACGCAAGAGAGGAGGATCCCTCTTCTGCAGAGATCTTATAGCCACCTACGTCACTTCCTGCACTCATGCCATGACCGTTCACTCTCAGGTACAGGCACTGTTCCCAAACTTCCTCTTTGTCCATGACTGAGTGAGGCAGAGACATTGTGCCCATGTCCCTGGTGTGGGAAGAAGACAATGAAAAGCTGACAGACTCATCCTGGGAAGAAATTCCAGCCTCCAAAGGAGAGCCAGCTTCCTGGATTGTTGTCCATTTTTTGTTTGCTGTGTTTTGGTTTAAAACAGTGGTTCTCAAAGGCGGCGACTCAGGCCCTCAGAGGCACCATGCACAGGACAACCCCACAACAAATGATCTGGACCAAAGCATCCAAAGTGTTATAGAAAGCTTAGTATAGAACCGGGTGGGGTGAGCATGTCTGCAATCCCAGCACCTGGTAGGCTGAGGCAGGAGGATTACTCTGATTTTGAGGGAAGATTGGGCTACACAGGAAGACCATGTCTCAAAAACCAAATATAAGAGAAAGAGAAGAGAAGAAGGAGGAAGAGGAGGAGGAGGAGGAAGAGGAAAAGGAGGAGAAGGAGGAGGATGAGGACGAGGAGGAGGAGGAGAGGAAGATGGGGGGAGAGGGCATAAGAGGGAGGGATTGTTGGGAAAAGGAAGGGGAAGAGGGGAGGGGAGGGGGGAAGG
>NW_008340872.1:1236099-1247857 GCF_000622305.1 Nannospalax galili | reverse complement strand
GGGGAAGGGGGAAGGTGGAAGGGGAAAAAGAAGGGGAAGGGGAAGGGGGAGGGAAGAGGAGGGGAAGGAAGGGAAGGGAAGGGAAGGAAGGGGGAAGGAGAGGGGAGGGGAGGAAAGGGGAGGAAAGGGGAGGGAAGGGGAGGGAAGGGGAGGGAAGAAAACTAGTATGATTCTGAAAGGCTTCTTGGAAAGAAATTCCAATGAATAATCCAGGGCCTATCCCAAAATTAGCCTGTGAAAAGCTAAGAACAAAAGGTGGCTTTCTTCTAGGCTGGTGGTGTCACAGCCACTTGATCTTCTCATAAATGAATCTAAATCCAAATTCCCTTTTTATAAATGACCTGCTTACTTCGCAGACATTTTTAAAATACATTCTGCATTGCGACAAGTTGCCCTCAAAAGCAATGGCCTATTTATCTGTTAGTGACTGCCTCTTGGTCTACAATTACAGACTGCACAGACTAGAAGGCTTTTCATGTAATGTCAATGTACTCAGTTCACACATGGTTTCCCCAGGCAGGCTGTAGCTCTCCTGCTGTGAGACTCACTCTTGTAACAAGATGCACCCATGGTATAATACAGAGCCTGTAGCTCAGGGTATCTGCATTGGGAGAAAATACTCCCACCTCAAGTCTAAGTATTGCTCTTCAAGCCTCAACAAGAAGTTTGTATGATGAACTGGATGAAGATTCAAACTAGCCTACAGGAAGATCGTAAGAGAGATGGTGGGGGTGGTGGGGAGTCACTGTGTTTGCTTGCATGGTTAGTTTTCAAATGCTTTTATTCTAATAACATTGAAAGTTAAGGTGGAGCATGACCTGACATCATGATTGCTGAACTGGACACAAGGCAGGGCACCCAGAGATAAAGGCAGAGTGGCTCACGTCCAAAGACTTTCGCTGAAACGATATAGACTTTGTTATTTACCTCACTGTCAAAGTCACGTGCATGTCATTGCATCACAACTCTATGTATTTCCAAGGATGAACTCTAAACACTACCGTTACATAACTTGGAAAGTAACTCATAGTTAAGTCTTTGCTTTTCAAATCCCTATCATTTAATAATCTACAGAGGGCTTGTAGATAGTTCATTAAAAAACAGGAACCCTGTTCAAGAGTAATTCCTTATCAATAATCATGGTATCAAAGAAAACGCCAAACAAAAGTATCTAAACTTCTTTCAAGGCATCCAGTCTAGCTCTCCCCAGCAACAAAATGGAAAATTTGAATGTTCTAAAACCTCATGAACGTCTCAGTCCTTCCCGAACACTGGCCTGTGCTTCCTCCAGTTGGGTCTGGCAGATGCTATTTATGTGTATTTGAGTTTCTGACCTCGTTCTCCAAGCTGGATGTGTGCATCTTTTCATTGAAGGCGGGTGGCTCTATTCTTACGTATCTCCATGTTTCATGGCACAGGGACATTGCTTTAGAAACTGACAGTGATGGACAAGGCTGAGCCAGACCTTTATGATGAGCATGTTCTGACAAGGCCAGAGAGGTGAGAAGCACCACAGAGGTTAGTTCGATTACATTAAACATCAGTCATTTTGATCATGGTGAGGTAGGGTTTAAAGGCAAAGAATTAGAACCTTCATCAAGTCTAAGAGGCTGGACAGGGACATATAGGCCTGGGTAATCCCACCTGAAGAGGGAGAGGTCAACATGCCAAGGCCGATGGCTGGGACTGCTGGCATCGACCAGACACAACCAAAGCTCCCACAAAGGTCTTGTCTGGTCAGGTTCTCTAGAACTAGAGGTTGATTTAGACTCTCAAAAGAAGATGGTGTGAGGGGATTTCAGAAAGAATGCTGACACAGAATTTAGTTCCTGAAGACCTCCTCCTAATACCGCTCTACATAACAAGGCTGAAGGAATGACCTCCTTCTTTAAGTTGCTTCTCAGATATCTTGTCAAAGCAATATAAAGCTAACACACCCTTTAACTGAACCTTGTTGTTTGACCCTGCCCCAGCCCAGGTACCAGTATTCGACTTCCTGCTTCCCTTCCATGAGTTCAACTACTCTAGTTAACCGCACGCGGTACTGGTCTTTGTCTTGCTGAAGGCTCATCTGTGTTGTCACATCTATCAAGATTTTTTTTCCTTTTTAAGGCTGAATAGCATTCCATTGTGTATATATACTGTGTGTGTGTGTGTGTGTGTGTGTGTGTGTGTGTGTGTGTGCTTTCGTCATTCATTCTTCCATCAATGAACACTTAGGTTATTTCTACATCTTGGCTAGTGTGAATAGCACTACAGTGAACTTGGGAGAGCCACTGTCCTAACTTGAGCTCCTTTGGGTAAGTACTCAGAAGTAAGGTTGCTGAATTGTAAACTAGTTCAAGTTTTTCTTTATCTCCCTCAGATTTTCACCCACATTTGCTTCTAACTTCAAATATCTACGTATGACATGGATTCCAGTGTCTACCCACCCTGGTCACATCTGATTTTTATATTTGCCTGACAATTTGAGTATTTTTGTGGATAAGTGTAGCTTTTCTTTGCTGATGGATGGAACAGAAATTATCATATCATTATCACGGTGATTTCAATGGGCATACTGTCTGCTGACCTCTGAAATGTTAGCACCAAGCCTCAAAGAGGTCGCACAAGGGAAATGAGTGTGTCAGAGACAGCAACATGCAAACAAGATGTGCTGACGCACTAGAACAACAGGAAACTCAAGTTTAGTATTTCCATACTTTCAATGTTTACTTTATTGTTTTGTTTTTATTACTAGTAAATAATAAAACACTTTATTTTACATATAAATATTAATGATTTATTTTAGAATTAAAATTCATTCTTTAAGAAAATCAGATTTAACCCAGTGTAATACATATTTTCAAGGAAGCACACTGAGGATGAAATCAGAAGAAATATTTACTACAAATTCAGTCAGTGGCTCCAACTATGGTTACATTCAAAATATAGTACATTTGTGTGTGTGTGTGTGTGTGTGTGTGTGTGTGTGTATGTATGCATATGTGTGTGGTAGGTGTACATGCATGTGGAGGTCAGAAATCAACTCCAGGTGTCTCCTTTGACTTCTTTTTACCTTATTTTTTGAGGCAGCGTCTCTCATGGAACCTGGAGCCCACTAATTTGGCTAGACGCCTAGACAGCAAGTCCTTGGAACTTTCCTATCTACCTCCCCAGTGCTGAGACTACAGGCACATGCCACCACATTGCACTATTTCTTATTTGGGTTCTATCTAGGGCTACAAAATTCAGTCCTTAAGCTTGGGCAGCAAGAGCTTTACAAACTGAGCCATCTTCCCATGCCCTAAAAGGAAGAAATCTAAAATCTAACACTTACATCTGAGAATTTTTCTCTCCCATCCCAGTCACTCATTGAATGAGTGAAAGCCACTCACTCATTCCTTGAAGGCCTTCCCATGGTACTACTTAATAGTTTGATCTAGAAAAGATGTTTTATGCAGCACATATTTGTAATTTCTATTTCTTATATCTTTATATTTTCTTAAATGAACTTAACTTGGCCTTAGTCATCCCTATTTATCCACAGGGACTACATGCTAAAGACAATCCCACACCCCCGTGGACGCCCGAAACCACGGATAATACTGAAAGCCAATACGCTACACTTTTACTGTTCAACAAGCCCGTAGAAAGCTTAACTTAATCACTAGGCCTGTGTGGTGCTTAATACTTCTTGTCACCTAGGAGACAACCCTGGGCATGTCTATGAAGACGTTTCTAGACTGGGATAATTGAGGTGTGAAGACTCCACTGAAAGTGGGTGTCACCAATCCATGAGCTGAGGCCCAAGACTGAATACAAAGGAGGCGAGCTGAGTCCAGACATTCATCTCTCTCTGCTTCCTGACTGAGGATGCCGCAGGACCCGCTGCCTCACGCTCCTGAGACCACGTTTCTCCATTCTGACGGACTGGACCTTCAAAATGTGAGACAAAGTACACCCTTCCCTTCTTAAGCTGCTTTTCTCACCGCAATGAGAAAAGTAATTAATACGGCACAGTAAGAGATGAATACCAAGAACTAATAAAGTGGAGTAACTATAGTAATATACTATAAGTTACATTAATATAGACTATTGAAAAGTCAAGGCAAATATTAATTCTGAGGAACTGTAATCCATTCATTCTGGGCAATGTAAACTAGGGTCACAGAAGCTGTGGGAGTCAAAGCCGCATCCAGGGGTCACTGGTACTGTGTTTGCAAATGAGATGGAGTTCAAGTTCATTCAGAGGCACAGCTCAGACCAAACAGAAGACACAGATTTCTACAGAGCTGTAGGCAAAGAACAGTGCCTGGGAATTCAGACCCCATACCTGGCCCCAGCCCTGTGGCCCTGCTTTGCCCTCTGCACCTCCCCCAGCTGGTAGCCTTGGCTTTCTCCTTAGAGAGGCAGTGCACAGCCTGGGTGACCTCAATGCATCCTCCCCACGCTAAATTCTCGTATCCTAAGTCTGTCTCACTTCCGTGGAATTTCCTGTGATAAGGATGGCTGTGGATGCCTGAAAAGAAAAATATATAACTTATGAATTTTGAAAGTTTTCATCCTATATAAAACCATTTCATTAGAATAAGAATTAAAGGATTTGTAGAATATTTTGCCATAGGCTTTACAGCATGGCACACTTAAGGGAGGGGCTTAGGTGAAGCAGGATTTGACCAAGGACTTAACTGCATGTGGAAAGGACCTAGAGTCCCCAACTCACACCTGTTAACTTTGCCTCAGTGCCGGGCACTGAAACATAGTAAACTGGTCCATGTATATAGAATTTGAGTTACATGGTTCTCTTGCAAGCTGCTGGGACTCTCAAGGAGAGGACCCCAATGTCCTGGTTTCTCCCACAGCTCCTGGACAATGTGGAAACTACAAATTTTAGAAGCCTTCTTTCTGTAAGAAAACTATGCCAACACAATAGGATTGAGCAGAACTGAGTTTCACAGGCACCTGCTGAAGTTTTGAGGTTCTTTCGTTCTAGGAACACAAAAAGTGATAGAGACTTTTTACTAAGAAACAGAAAGACACTCCCCAGAACAGCGGTGGGCTAGTGAACTGGGGAAAGGCATATATTCAGAAGTGCTGGGCTAAGGGGCCCTTGGCCCCTATAGGTCACTTGCACCTGTAGATGCTCAGCTTTTCTCCAGCTTGCTGTTGGTGTAACCCAGAGCACGAAGGTTCACAGTCATTTTTGTTAACTGCTTTCTTCCATGTGTTCACCTTTGTTTGTGTGGATACAGGGTCTCTCACTATGAATCCCTGGCTGCCTGGAACCAGCTACGTAGACCAGGCTGGCCTCAAACTCACAGAGATCTGCTTGAGTGCTGGGATTAAACACCCGCACCACCACACCTGGCCCGGCATGTTTTAATCTTGACACCCTTCTCTCTAGCCCTTCCTTACTCTCCTGCTGTGGGGTAAATGGAGCCAGACGATGAAAATATCCCCTCCACTAACAGAAAAGGCCAGAGGTTTCATAAAGATTGACAGATTTTTATTATGCTTCATTATATTTTTAATGACTCCCTACAATTTCTTCCAAAAGACCACTTCTGCTTAAAATGAGATTTTTTTTTTTCTTGTCAAACACACTGTTCATTGCTCAAAGAACTAACAAATGCATAAGAAATTCTACAGCCATGGGGGAAAATGTCTGAGCAATCTAAGGGCCAAGGAAACTTCTGGAACTTGATGCTGGTATATTAAGAGCCGGCTTAATTAAAACTGTATCGCGGGAATACTTACCTAGCAACAGCAGCGGTACTAAGACTGGCTTTCTCCAACTGGAAGGCTGCTCTCACATCCCTTATATATTCTTATTAGTGAAAAAGTAATTTTAGTTGAATATACCAAAACCTAGAAGGCTGGATATTTCATTTCCCAAAAGTTCGTTTTCTCAGCCCCAAGTTTCATGTCTAAGGAATTGCTAAAACCTCCATTCATGCCTAGATAAAGAAAGGTCTAGATCTAAAATAGAAATTAGAGAACTCTTAAGGAGAAAAAGCCACTGACGATGGTAATATTTCTCAGGAAGGGCAGTAATGAAGGACTCTTCAGGGTGAGAGTAGAAATGGGCTGTGAAAATTGCTACTTTTGTTTAACTCAAAGTGAGTCACTGTCTGCAGAACTCTCTGGAAAGAATGTGGGCGGCCAGGCCGTGATCAGCCGAGATGTCGGAGCAGGCAACACGTCTGCTAATGAGACCTCAGAAGTGTCTGATCATCTCTTCTAATTGCTTTAAATAATTGGAGAACTGCGTGGCCTGGCCTCTCCTTCCTGAAGACGGTCAATTTAAATATGCAAATATAAAATTATTTGAATAATTGGAGTCCAGGCTTCCCATTATTTGCAGAACACAACAATATGACTAAAAGACCTGGCGATCAAACCCTTCATTTTAAGCTTCACTGAATTTCCCAAATTACCACAGGCAGTCTTGACAAGGACCACTGTACTAGGGAGCTGATGACCCCTAATTAAGACACAAGGAACTTCTGGTTTTGTTAATGTTTAAAATTGAAATTGGTTTGACCTCTGCAATACCACACAACACCATGGCAGAAGGCTCAAGTCCAAAACATCTAGCCACCGATTAAGTACACAGGCCTGCTGGTTTCCTCCAGCATCCCCCTTGAGCTGAGCATGTCACAGAAAGGCAAGTCAAGTTTATGATACCAATGGCAGATTTTCTGTAGGAATTGTATCCAGCAAAGGATGCTGAACAGCCCTGGCTAGTTATTTCTCTACCATGATCTGGGACCTGCTTTGCAGAGTTCTGTGAGTCTCTGTAAGTTAGGGAAGACTCCCTTAACCTTTCTTTTCTTATCTTTTCAACATACTTTCTTCTTTTCATACAAGTTTTATCTTTCTCCTCTGGGTATCCCAGGCTCCACCTTCTACCATGTTCTAACAACCCTCTCCTCCACTGATGTTCCCTCTCACAATGTGATATTTTTCAGCCATGGTCCTGCATCCATGGTAAGGATACTCAAGCCTGTTTTACCACAACTTTCCAGAGGAAGTTAAAAACTCTGCCTTCTTTGACCTTGATTCCAAAATCTCTTCTTCCTCTACCCTGTGTCCTCCCCCAGCTTCAGAAACCAAAGTAGAAGTCACATTGCTATCTGTATTCTGATTTATTCTTTCTATACTTTTCATCCCTGATAAACATCTTGATAGAGTGCTCCCATCCCATGCCACTTAGTCAATGCTAATAAGCCCTTGAGCTTTTGTGAGCTCCTCTCCAGCCCTGTTGTTCTAGAGGTAAGTGTTCTTTAGAACTGAAATGCCGAACAGTTCCTGCCTCTAAAGAGTCTGTGTTAGTCACTTTTCTGTTGCTGTGATAGAAATATGGACCAAAACAACTTATAGAAGGAAGAGTCTATTTGAGCTTACGGTTCATGGCAGGGAGACATGGTGGCTGGAGGTGGCTGGAGAAGGAGCAGCAGAAGTTAAGCTGTACATCTTCCATCAGGCACAGGAAGCAAGAGAGCAATTGGAGATCTGGCAAGGCTTAAGAGCTCTCTAAGCCTACCTAGAGTGACATGCTTCCTCCAGGATAGCCACACCTTCTAAGATCTCCCAAAACAGCACCACCATCTCAGGACAAAATGTCCAAATACTTGGAGCCTATGGGAGGCGTTTTCATTCAAACCACCTCAGAGTCAGAAACCAAGAGGTAGAGGCCCGGTCCCTCCTGGAGAAAGCACTGTTGAGTCTTTTCCATTTGTCTATATAACTTCTTTTCCCCTCATTTTAGAACAGGGTTATGACAAACATTAGTGCCTCTCAGAGTTATTTTAATGAGCAAGTGCCATTAGTGTTCAGTTAAATACTCTTATTGGTCATTTTGAGCAGCAAATATCATTGGCTGCTTTGTGGGTTTATTTGGTTTAGAGAGGGGGCTATGTGTATCTGTGTGTGGTGTTCTTGTGTACATATGTGTGTTCACATGCATGTGTGTGTTCACATGTATATGGGTGGGTGGGTATATCTGCAGGTGTACCCGTATGGGGTCAGAGGGAAACACTGGGTGCCTTTCTTAACAGTTGTCTACTTTATGTACTGAAGCAGGCTCTGTCATTGAACCCAGAGCTTGCCAGCAGTTCAGGTGCTCTACCAGCCAGCCTGCCCTGGGGAGCCTTGTCTACCCTTCCCCAGTGCTGGGACTGCCACATCTGCCCGGCTTTTATGTGGAGGGTGGGGAATCCGAACTGTAGTCCTCACGTTTGCTTGGCGAGCGCGATACCCACTGAGCCATCTCCCCAGTCTTTGCTTTGTGTTTTTATGTTGTTATACTGAGGAGAAAAGTCAGTCATTCTGAATTTTCATCATCAAATTAAGTCATTTGTTTTAAGATTGCTTAACTTACTGAAAGCTTTCCTTATATTTCTTCTATGAGGAATACTCATCTAAACCTGTCCTTATCTTTAACGACTTCCCTTCTGTCTTCCAAGCACTCAGTTCATACTCACCAGGACATAGAAAGTCCTCAACAGTGTCAGCTGATACCAGTCACCCCCCCAACACACACACACTGTCCTACTTTGTACAGGCAAGACTCCTGTCATCCATGTCTTCTCCGTGGGATCACTCCCAAATCAGCCTCTCCCATACACTGACTGCTGAGTGAATCCTGACACACCAGCAGATTAAATCTAACATAATGAAAAACTTTTCCCATAAAGACATTCCACTCTCTTGTATGTCTGTAAAAGCCATTACCGATTCCCAGTTCCCTGGACCATGAAACTGAGAGCCATCTCCAACTGATTTTTCTCACCTACCCAATCTCTCAAAGATAATTTCATCTCCTGGAAGCAGAGAAAGTCTTGTTACCCTGACTCCAAGCAGATGGTTGGAGTAAGAACAAAACAGATCTTGGAAGAAAATGTTATTTTAGATGTTGTAATGGCTGCAAAAGAATTAGGGAAAATAAGTTTCATTTGACGCCTCCATGTTCCAGAAACCCTATGAGGTCTTTTTCCCCTCTGCATTACAAAGGAAAAAGACATTATCAAGTGGGAAAGAAGCCTTGCAAATGTGGATTTCTATGGAAAAATCAGGAATGGTTTTGGTAAAGAAATCAGAAGCACCACCGTCTTTAAGAATAAGAAGGAAAACCCCAGGGCGTCAGTAAGACAAAGCTGCATAAGAAATGCCTGACGGAGGGAAAGAGCCGCTGATACCTTACTAGAAATTCTCAAGACCACATGCCCCTGGCTTTTAAAATATTCCCAAGATCAAAAAGGGAAAATTGGGGCCAGAAAAATGACTCAGGAGGCAAAAGCGTTGGTGCCAAGCCTGACAAACTGAGTCTGATTCCCAAGGTCCGCAAGGCAGAGGGAGAAAACCAGTTCCCCCAAACTGTCCTCTGACCTCCACACGTACACTCCTACACATGTAAACACACACAAAATAAATAAACGAATGTAATCAAATTTTAAAATAAACAGGACAAGCTAGGTTTTAGTGTGGGCTATACTGAGAAGCAGGTCAGTGTGTCACAGACCATGCAGAGAAAACGGGACTACCTACGTTTCCATTTGGCATCCACCTCTTTTGCTTAGAGTCCCCACAGGCCTGGGAGGGCAGTGTTTGCAAAGTGATGCCTGATGGTTGGCACTGGTTAAATACCCACTGTCGTGTTCTATGCATTCTCACTTGAATTCACAGCCCCTTTCCGGAAATGCCTCTGACACATCCAGAGGTCTGCTTCTTGGGCAACATGAAATCCTAAGTTGACAATCACAACTGTCTGCTAGTCTTTGCTTTGCATGTGCAGTGCATTTTTATTGCATTTTGGATATAGTGTGAGCTAGGCTGTTAAAATAAGGATTTTTTTCCCTTTATCGAGTACTATTATGCTGGCCTGTTTTCTTTTAAACAATGACTTTACCTGTATGATTTACTAGATCCTGTGATATTTTAACTTTGCCAGGGGTATAATTTAATAACTCTGGGGTTAAACTAGCTCAACATTCTAAGAGTGAACTCTTGGGTGTCTAATCTATTGATGGCTTTAGGTTTTCTGTAATGCTCCTTAGAACTTCAACATTAACTCACAAGAACTCTGACATCTCACAGTGTTGCATGCCTCCTGGAATTTTCACTCATCTCATGGTACCCAGTAACTATTCTACCAGCCCTCATAGGGGTTTGTCAGCCATACAGAGCTTAGTATCCAACCAGAGACTCCAGGAACTCCAAAGCCAGTACTTGGATCGCCTGTTGTGTAATTCCCTCCTCTGCAATGCTCTTACTGACAAACCACACTGGTGGAGCAGCCCCAAACTTCAATCTCTTCTCTGCTCAGAGCTGCTTTATTTATCCATGTCACAGTTTAGAGTGTCCTGAGGTAGAAGACTGAAGCAAATGTGGGGCCCAGTTTGTGTCTTTCTCTTCTTTTAAGTAGTACAGTCTTACATTAACTGTAGAGTTCATATTTTTCTCAGCTTTATCAATAGAAAACTATATTTCGGGGCTGGAGAGATGACTCAGTGGTTAAGAACACTTTGGGGCTACAGGGAGACCCTGTCTCAAAAAGACCAAAAAAGAAAAAGAAAAGAAAAAAAAGAAAAAAAAAAGAAGGGGCTGGAGAGATGGCTCAGCAGTTAAGAACACTGGTTGTTCTTGCAGAAGACCCAGGTTCGAATCCCAGCACCCACATTGCACAACACGGGTGCACTTACCTACATGCAGGCAATACATACATGCATACACATAAAATAAAAATAACAAATAAAATTTAAAAGAAAGGAAAAAAAAAAAGAGAAAGCCTGGGCTGGGAAGGACCCAGTGGGTTGTATGTGTCCATGTACAACACACACACGCACGCACAAAATGATTTTAAAGCTTTTTAAAAAAATGTATATTTCAAAAACAAAAAAATAAAAAAGAAATGTGTATGAGTGTTTTGTCCGCATGCAAGTAAGTGTAGCACAAGCATGCAATGCTCACTGAGGTCAGAAAGAGGCACTAGAACCCTTGGAACTGGAGTTATGTGGGTGCTGGCAATCAAACCCAGGTCCTCTGCAAGAGCAGCCAGTGCCCTTTTTTTCTGTTTTTTTAAAAGACAGGGTCTCCCTATAGCCCCAGCTGGCCTGGAACTTGCTATATAGAGCAGGCTGGTATCCATCTTAGAGAGATATGCCTGCCTCTGCCTTCTGAATGCTAAGACTGAAGATGTGTACCACTTATCTGGCTGGATTTTAAAACTTCAAAAAAAATTTTTTTTTAATTTTTATTTTATGTGTATGCGTGTATTGCCTGCATGTAGGTAAGTGCATCGGTGTCGTGCAATGCCCAAGGAGGCTGTCAGATCCCCTGGAACTGGAGTTATGGACAGCTGTCATCTGTCATGTGGTGCCGGGATTCGAACCTGGGTCTTCTGCAAGAACAGCCAGTATTCTTAACCGCTGAGCCATCTCTCCAGCCCCTTACAACATTTTTTAAAACAGGGGCTAGTGAAATGGCTCAGTGAGTAAAGGCGCTTGCCACCAAGTCTGAGGACCTGAATTCGATCCCCAGAACTTTCGGAAGGAGAGAACTGATTCCTGAAAGTTGTCCTTTGATTTCCACATGTATGCCCACACACATATATACAGGCACACAAAAAAAGTAATATGAAGAGAAATAAAAAATTCCAAAGAATTGTTTTGAAGTATTTATTTACAATTTATATCAGTAAATTTGTGTACCTATTTTATTTTTAAAATATTTTTATTTTATGTGTATGAGTACATTACCTGCCTGTATGTGAGTG
>NW_008340872.1:1196036-1231801 GCF_000622305.1 Nannospalax galili | reverse complement strand
ATATAAAAAGAAAACTATATTTCAAACTCATGAATTCATCATGGTGTAACTGTAAATCTTTTCTAGAAATATTTTATTTCTTATTTTTATTTTATGTGTATGAGTGTATTGTCTGCATGTAAGTGCCTCTGTATCATACAGTGCCCATAGAGGTCAGAAGAGGGCATTGGATTCCTCTGGAAATGGTGTTACAGACAGTTGTTAGCCACCATGTGGGTGCTGAGAATCGAACCTGGGCCCTCTGCGAGAGCAACCTGTATTCTTAACCACCGAGCCATCTCGCCAGCCCTGTAAATCTTATTTAACACTTTATTTTAGTTTGCATCTGACATCATGAAGTTTCTCTGAATGCTAGAGGCAAGACTGACTGCCAGAGGAAAGCTTAAGACAACACAATTGCCTGACTTACAGGCTCAGTAGCTAAATAATTATGCAGTATTTGAATAAGATAAAAGCTCCCTCACAGAGACTGAAGATGGAGTCTGGTGGTAGAACACTTGCCTAGCACTCATGAGGACCTGGATCTAATCCTCTGTACCAAAATTTAGAAGGTTCCTTCATCTAAATTTCCTTGTCTTAAGTTGAGAAAAAATATTGCAGAACAGACTAAGGTTTGCAAAAGAATATATATTACAAGTAAGATTAGAGAGCGTGTATCAATATTAAAAGTATATCTGACATGACAGAGGTGTGGATGAGAATTTATGCTTATTGCAAGTTCATAGGGTCATGTAGCTAAAATGGCCCCTTCTACCCACAGGTCTCTGCCTATTTGCCTTGGACTGTAGGAGGGGTTGATTGCTCCTCAGAAGACAACATGGTCCTTAAGCATTAGAACGATGTTTACATAGGACAAATGCAGGGTCAGAGAGAGAACTAAATGGTTAAAAGGTATATTGCTGTTCTTCCAGAGGACCTGAGTTCGGTTCCCAGCCCAAATAAGGCAGCTCCCAACACCTGTAACTCCAGCTTCAAGGAGTCTGACACCTCTTCTGACCTCCACAGACACTGCACTCATGTGCACATAAACATACATATATAAAAATTAAATAAATCTTTAAAAAAATCCAAATGTTTACCAAGTGGCTATAAAACAAATGCATGATTGAAAGTAATATCACTTGGGTCTGTCATTTTTCTCTTCTCCACTTTTCATTATTATCTAACTTAATTTGCATTTTGAAGCTTGCTTTCTCCTTGGTTTAATCCGTTTCTGCTCTTTCTCCTGGTGGAAGCTGGGTGCAGGCATAAGGACAGTACTCCTGCAATTCTGCAGTTTGGGGCCCCAAAAGCAGAACTACGAATTCAAGTTCTATCAGATGGAAGGGTGGACAGACCAGCTCTTGGGTCACTGCTTCCCAGCCAGGGCCTGCCACGTGGCAGGTGACCGAGGCATATCGGGTGTTGCTGGACCCCTCCACCAACAGTGCTGTCGCCCCAGCCAATGTTCATTCTGCTTCAAAATCCACCATTCTGAACAGGGAGTCCTGTCCCCATTCATTTCTGTTATTCCAGGTATGGATCCTATGAGGCATTAGTATTAGTCAGCTACTGATGTATAACAAATGACCCCAAAACTTAATGGCTTAAAACATCTATTTTTTTAAAGATGTATTCATTTTTATTTAATGTGTGTATGTGCCTACATGTAAGTATGTGCAATATGTGCATGCCTATGCCTGTGGAGGCCAGAAGAGGGCATCATATCCTATGGAACAAAAGTTATAGGTGGTTGTGAGCTGCCATGTGGGTGCTTGGAACTGAACTCGGGTCCTCTGTGAGGGCAGCTAGTGCTGTGAATGCTGAGCCATCTCCAGCCCCAGCAACATTTATTTTTAATAATACGTTTTTGGATTAAGACTGTGTGACGAAAGAGCTGTACCTGATGATTTTAACTTTTGACACCTGCAACTGAGGTCCTGGCCTAAGCATTTCTACAGAAGCTTGAGCTGTGCATTTTCTGAACAGAGACAGGCATCATCCAAGGGCAAATGCACACGATGGCAGGAGATTTAAAGTCATGTCACATGACAAAGGACTGGACTGGAAATCATGAAGAGAAGACTTACCATGGAGAGACGGGACAGCTCTCTGCAAATGACTGAAAAGACATATAGATGTATTTAACACCATCTCGTAGGGAAGATTAGGACCCATGGATAGGAAGGGTAAAGAAGATTTGGGATTACCATAAGTGAAACGATTAATATTGTGCCAAAATGGTGAGCATTGCGCAGAGAGGTGGTGCAATTCCCATTGGCATCAGTGGCACAGTGCCTGCTATCTGTGCTCCAAAGCAGATGGGAAGGTGGGGCGGGCTGGGTGTGATGGTGCATTCTGACCTATGAGGTCGTTTTTTAAGGAACTGTGATCCAGGTGATTCCAAGTCAACTTATAACCAATACTAAGCTCATATTAATCCAGTTTTCATCTCTCTTTCTATTACCATCAGGAAGGAATGAAGGCTGCCACTTGTCTGAAATCCCAGAAGGCTCAGCTCCTGTCCTCCTCACGTGCCTCCACCAGATAAATTTCCAAAGGCGGCAGTCCCCTTGTGGAGCTGTTCCTTGGCCAGCATTACTTTTATGAGGGAGGGAGGGAGGGAAAGAGTTTATGCACATGTGTTTGGGTGGGTTTACATGCATGTTAGAGACAGAGGAAAGCTAGAAGTCACACTCGATTGTCATTCTTCAAGTGCTATGTACCTTGGTTTTTTGGTCTCTCACTGGCCTGGAGCTCGACAACTCAGATTGGCTGGCCAACAAGCCCCAGCTTTGTGATTACAAATAAACGCTGCTGCTACTGGCTTTTGACCTGGGTTCTGGTGATCAAACTCAGGACTTCATGTTTGTGTAGCAAGCTTTTTCTAACTGAGCTACCCCCAGCCTCTCGGTCAGCATTGTTTGATGCCCCTTATTATCTTTGAATTGGACCCTAGACCTCTCAGCTACACAAAATGGAGCTCTGGCTCTTACCCCTGGCCTCTCTCTACTCTTCTCAAGATGTCCACATTAGACCAAGCACTTCAGCGGTCAACAAATATGGAAGGTACGTTGCCATCATCAGGTGTCTGCTGAGACTGCAACTCTGTTGTCAAGGGCCTGTTCAAGGGGCAGGATGAGGCACAAGCAGCACACATTGAGATGAGGCTTAGCGTCCTGGGAAAGGAGGAGAGAAGAGCACGCTGTTGCAGAAGAACACGGACAATTGTCTGGAAGAGTTTGTGGAATTCGAGCAGGTTGAAAAGGAGCATGTTTTTTGGCTAGAAGAAACATGTTTCTGCTAATCATTGGGCAAGACCTAGGTCCCTGGGGTCATCAGCATTAACAGGGATAGTCGGTGTCAAGAGTCCTCAATCCAGTCTATTCTTTCGATAAATGAAGACTAGTATGCCATCAAAAGAATGGCCACGTATTTTTTTAACTTTTGAAAAATATTTTATTTACTATTTTTATTTTATGTGTATACCTGTATTGCCTGAATTTATGTAAGTGCACTCATATTGTGAAGTGCCTGTGGAGGACAGAAAAGGCAGTCAGATTCCCTGAAACTGGAGTTACTAAGGGCAGTTGTTAGCTGCCATGTGAGTGCTGGGATTCAAATCCGGGTCTTTTGCAAGAGCAACCAGTGTTCTTAACCACTGAGTCACTTCTCCAGTCCATGAGCACATATTCTAAATGTTATGTTAAGCACAGTAACATTCTTATATTGACATACAAATATAATGTCTCATTCACTGGAGACTTTGTCAAAAGTATAAATATTAATTCTCAAGCATACCCACATTCATTCCCTGTCTTTTTGGGCAGAGTAGCAAATTGAGGTTCCCAGGAAACAAACTCAGGTGTTCAGATCACAAAAGCATATGGCTCAGTGGGTTTGCCAGGGTTAATTAAGTCATTACTCCAGATTATGTCCACTTTGTAAAAATCATTCCTATAGTTCCCATTTCTTTGCTTTATAAATGAAGAAGCTTTGTCCATCAGAGTGGTGGTCACAGGTGATGGGCTAGTCATGGATGTGTGTTGGAGGATCAACATAGGTCAGCATGATGTCATCTTAGGTCTCTGGAGTGGGGCGTGGGCAGGGCAGCGGTGAAGGAGAAAGCACATGGGACACGACAGCTGTTCGTGTGTGGCTGAAATTCAGGAAAACATCTGTCCTGCCAGGTCGTAGTTTTCTCATATGTCTTCACTAGTTACACCACAGTCCAAGAAGGACAGAGCACAGATGCAAAGCCTTGACTCCAATTACTGAGAGAGACCAGACCCAGCCAGTAGTTGGCCCTTAACCTAGCTTATAAAACCATAGGGGCGATAAGAAATCAATACCAAGAACTAATAATAAATAGGATAATCGTTATCAACACACTGTGGCAAAAATTATTTGAATGCTTACTCTCTCCCTCCCCCATTCTTCCCCCATCTCTCTCTCGGCCTCTTGTCTTTCTCTTTCTCCCTCTGCCTTCACTGTACACATCTTTTTTTTAGACTGCAGCTGACCACGGTTGACTATGGATAGCTAGAACCACCGAAAGTATAATTAGAGATGGGGAAGAAGGGCCTTTCCTGGGAGAAGGATCAGAAACTCAGAATCCCAGCAGACGAGCAGCAGCCACGGGGCTTGGGTAGTACAGAACCAGCCCTAGGCTTCAGTCCTTTTTTTATTTGATGGGTCTCCCTGTAGCTCCAGCTGGCCTAGAACTAGCTATATAGACCAGGCTAGCCTCAATTTTAGAGTTCCACCTGCTTCTGCCTCCATAGTGCTGGGATTAAAGGTGTGCACCATCATGTCCGGCTCTCGGGGTAGTTTTTTTTTGTTTGTTTTTGTTTTTTTTAAACCATTGAGAGGATTCACCAGGTGCTCTTCAAAGTCCCCTAAATTCTGATTGATTGACTGATTGATTGATTGATTGATTGAGTGATCAATTGATTGATGACTGACTGATTGACTTTAAGACAAGGTCTCCATCCACACCCCAGGCTCACCTAGAACTTACTAGGTAGCCCAGGCTGGCTGGCCTCAAACTCATGGTAATCTTCTGGCCTTGGCCTCCCGGGTGGTGAGATTATAGGAATTAGCATCATCACATCTGGCTTCAAGTCCCTTTAATTCTGACAGTGGTAATTGTGACATTTCTTAGACACAAATAAACATGTTTAAAGACTCCACTGGCATGGTAATTAAAAGCAGAATCATTGAAAAGTTTCTTATTTTTTAATATTTTAAGCTAGCATGATCTTGCAAATTGGCAGAGTAACAAACAGTTAAGAATATACAGATGGGTCCGGAGAGATGACTCAGTGGCTAAGAGCTCTGGCTGCTCTTGCAGAGGACTCAGGTTCGATTCCCAGCACCCACATGGCAGCTATCAACCGGCCATAACTCCAGTCCCAGGGGAATCCAATGCCCTCTTCTGACCTCTGTGGGCACTGCAAGACAGGGGTACGCTTACATGCATGCAGGCAATACACTCACACACATAAAATAAAAATAATCAACTGTTTTTAAAAAGAATATACAGATACACATTCAAAATCATTTACCACCATTGTGAGTACACCGAGGCAGGCGGACGGACCGAGGCAGATTTGCATAGGGGTGGGTGATTTGGCATAGCAACAGATGCTCAACTCAAATTTTACTGAAACCCACTGAAAACACCTGCACCCCATCCCACTTGGTACTCCTTCAGCCTAACAGGTAGATCGAAGTCAAGGGACAGATTCTATTCCTTAATAGCTACTTTTGTCAAAGTTTGTCAACACTTTCTAAAGATGCTGCGGACAGACAGTGAAAGGCAAAATGTCAGTCGCTGAATTGCAGCGGAATTCAGCTTTGATCAGTCGGTGCAGATTACATCCTGAGCTCTAAATTATGTGTTCAAAGCTTCCTGCTCTTTCCACATAACAGTTAGGCTTCTTCCTTCCTTCCTGGCTAGCGTGGCCTTTGGAATACAGACAGATCCACCAAGTACTGCTGAAGCTCTTAGCAGACTCTTACATACAGAAGATAATCTTCTTTCTTGCCCAGTATAACAGAAAGTCCACGTAAATACTGAACCAATGCATTTATGAATGACCGTTTCCTCTTCCTTTAGCATTAAAACTCAATAACAGGGAAGACCCAGGCTATCTAAGGAATCTCCCAGCCTGGCTTTCCTTGGACTTTTGCGTGCTGCTTAAAAATTGACCTTCATGATAAGCAAGTGCTCACTAGACTGAATTCACTTAAGAACAATGACCCAAGGCTTGTTAAGTACCCCACCAAATTATTTTCAGAATATATGCTGGAACCCAGACTAGAAATACATCCAAGTGCTTAAACCTGCAGTAATTCATGTTGATTTCTGCTGCTAGTTACTACCACTTAGGGCTTGATATCACATCCTGTGCTGTGATGGGTAAGGTAATGAAGCATTAAGTCTGACTAGGACTGAGGAATGGCCCTGTCTCAGCTTGGTACCTACCATGGAACATATATCAGGGCAAAGCCAGACCTGGAGTAGCTGGCATCTCTTCTTGGATAACGCCACAGCTGACCTTTTTAACTTTTTTTTCAGTTTTATGTGTGTGTTACGCTACATATATGCAAGTCCATCCATGTTGTACAGGGCCCATGGAGGACAAAAGAGGGCATCAGATCCCTGGAACTGGAGTTATAAATGGTTGTTACCCACCATGTGGGTGCTGGGACTCGAACCCAGCTCTTTTGAAAGAGCAGCCAGTGCTCTTAACCACTGAGCCATCTCTCTAGCTCCGACCTTACTTTTTAAAGATACCATGAATGTGTGCAAGCCCCAATATCTTGGCTTGTAGAAACAAGGCATATAATTTTTTATGCATGTGTATGTTTGTGCCTGTATGTGTATGCTTATGTATGATGTATAGGTGCACGTGTTGGAGGGGTGCAGGCCAGAGACAACCTCAGGTGTCATCTTTAAGAAAGCCACTCATATCCTTTGACGCGGGGAGCTCTACCTTGAGTACCATAAGACTAAATGCACAGCTTCTTAGAGCTTTCATTGGAATACTTTGTGTGTGTGTGTGTGTGTGTGTGTGTGTGTATGTGTGTGTGTATGCATATATGTTTCCAGTGCAACAGTAGGTGGTGAACACATTTTGGTGGGGTTTATGCCCATGTGTGGAGGCCATGTGTGGAGGCCATGGGTCAATCAAGTGTCATTTCTCAGGTACTGTCTATTTTGTTTTGTGAGACAGGGTCTCTCAATGACCCACAGCTCACTGATTCAGGTGGATTCAGGTGGCCATTCAGTCCCAGGGATCCTCCCGTCTCTGCCTGCCTATCACTAGTAATACAAATACTCACCACCACACCCAGATATTTTTATTTATTTTCTCTTTATTTTTATTTTATGTGTATGCATGTTTTGCCTAGATGTATGTAAGTGTGCCCAAATGCAACGCCCTTGGAGAGCAGAAGAGGATGTTGGATCTCCCAGAACTGGAGTTATGATTGGTTGTTAGCTACCATGTGGGTGCTGGGATCCGAACTCATGTCCTTTGCAACAGCAACCAGTGTTCTTAACCACTGAGCCATCTCTCCAGCCCCAACACCTGAACTTTTTAAGGTGTTGAGGATTGAATGCAGGTTCTAACATTTGCAAGGCAAACAGTTTACTAAGTGGGTCAGATCCCCAGCCCCAAAGCACTCATTTTAGGCTGTGGCATTTTCTTGTTCTCTAAGTACGATCTCATCAGTAGCATAAAACCAAGATCAAGAATAAACTTTATCTGCTTACAGAAGAGTCCTGCATGACCAGACATTCAATATTTCTTGGTGATCAAGAGTCACCAACTTAATGGAATGCATTATCACACAATGGTCCTCCTGGGCACTAGGGCACCTAGAGCTGTTCCACGTCTAGAGATAGTGTACTGGTAAACTGCTGGGGCCTAATACATGACAAAGCAACTGAAGGAAGAAAAGACTCACTTGGCTCATGATGTGAATATACAACCCAACATGGCGGGGAGTATGACATGGCTGGTTCCATTGCACCCATAGAAGAAGCACAGAATTGGATACTGCTTACTTTCCCCCTTTCATTCATCCTGGCTGCAGCCCCGGGGTGGTCTTCATTCAAGGTGGGTCTACCCTCCTAGTTAAACCTCTCTAGAAACATGCTCATGAATTGTTATAGGTTCAGCAAAATTCCTCTGCTGAAGTTCTAAACTTTTCCCCCATACCTCAGTAGATGAACTAGTTTATAAACAGGGCCACAGCAGATCTAATTGGTTCAGATGAGATCTAGGGGAGGGCCCCTCATCCAACATGACTGGTCTCGTGGACATAGGAAAAGGAGACGCCAGAGTACAGTCACACACACAGGGAGAACCCACCACATGAAATGAAGGTAGAGATGGGGACGGTGCTTCTATAAACCAAGAAACGGCAAAGATGGCTAGAGATGATGGGAGCTGGAGGAAAGGACTGGTGGAGGTCCTCACGGTCTTGAGAATGAAGCTGCCCTTGCCCACATCTGGATCTTGAGCTTCTGGTCTCTCGGCAATACATTTCTGCTCCCGAAGCCACGTCGTTTGCGATGATTTGTTACTGTAGCTCCAGGAGACTGGTTTGGCATCAAGTCAGGTAAAGTCTCTCTACCGGGGCATTTTCAAGTCAGATAGAGCACAGGAGACTCTGGCTGGGCAGGTGGAGGGCAGGAGACCACCATGTGGTGCTAGTGGAGGAGGATTCTGGGGCCACTTCTGGATGGTTCAGTGGGAAGAGCTCCAACTGAGAGCTAACAGAGCCAGGCTTAGTCCCAGGCTTGCCTCTCCGGGTGACCTCCAGTCCCTGCTTTACCTCCTTGGAGCTCGTTCTCAAAATGAGCAAAGGAGAGTTTCCCACACTAGGACATAAAGGTGTGCAGTGAGCTCACCTCAGATTCCCTCTGTATTTTTTCTATGCCTGCCCCAGGGATGCCGCTCATCTGGGGAAACTCCAAATCTCCAAATATTCTCTACATCCTTTTGAAAGTTCTGAGTGCTGAGTGAGGCACATGCACAGGGTGACCGTCCCAGGCGCAGTGCTCCAGTGTATTAAAGGGAGCAGTGTCTCAGCAAGGCCTTGTGCCTCTGGCTGCTGGAGGCATGGGGCGGGGGCACTGCTTGACCCAGAAGGGTGGGACCATGTGTGAGAAATTCCTTCAATGACGCACAGACCCTCCCATGCAGCTCCATGGTTTTACGAAGGCCTCGCGCTGTTAATGATTATTTTCAAGAGATAATTTCAGAATATCACCTGGTTGGTATTTCCAAGACTTTTTGTACCACTAAAGACCACTTTTGAAAATTACAACTCTCCTTCCACCCTATCACCAGAATGTTCTGCTCCATAGTAATTACCGCCTCTCGGTGGGGTTATCTGCTTCATGCATGTGTGGCGCTCAGTCCGTTTCCCTTGATGATAACGTCAGTTCTGGAATGTCAAGATCTGCTTTGATCACTACTGTCTCCTCAGTGAGAAGTAACCTTTAGGGGATCTCCTGGTAAATGCCACAGCCAGAAGCACCCGGCTCAGGATTTAGCACCTGGTAAATGCCACAGCCCAGAGGCACCTAGCTCAGGACTTAGCACCTGGCAAATGCTTGGCCAGTGTTCGTTAAATGAACACACTATGACCACCACATTATAAATTGCTAAACTTTCTTAGAGTAAAGGTATGATTTAAGTAGTCCTCAAACTGGAAGGGCTTGATCAAGTTCGCATGGACTAGAGAGAGGATCTACATGCTATGCCTTGATGTCCAACCTGCACAAACTTAAAAGGCAGAGCTCCAGAAATAACTTGAAGTTCAGCACAGAAAGTATTGCAATGCAGCACGTGGGTTGTTGGCTTTTTGCTGTCACAGAGTGTGAAGGCAAAGTTCTACAGTGTTCTCCCACACATCCTTCCTCAGTGGATAAAAGCCCCATGAAACCGCTTCCCCCAAAGTACAGGCAGAACCTGTGAATATGAAGTCAGTGGTTAGATTGTGGGATATAATAGGGGAAATAAAGGCAGTTCAGCTGGAGTGAAGTCAGAACTTGTCAGACGACATATTTAAGATAGCTTCTCTCCACTGGCCATAGAGAGAAAGTCCTCAAAGAAGTGACAGCCAAGCTACAAACCAGCTGTGAGAGTGTTGTAGCTGCTCTTTGCATTGCTGTGACAAAATACCTCACAATAAGGAACTTAGGGGAATAATGACACATTAGCTCACAGTTTCATAGTGGGAAGGACATGGTGGCTGGAGCCCTGGTCTTGGTCAGGAGCTTACAGCTTTTTTATCTGGGAGCCAGGGAGAGGAGGGAGGGAAGGAAGGAGGGAGGGAGGGAAGGAAGGAGGGAGGGAAGGAAGGAGGGAAGGAGGGAGGGAGGGAAGGAGGGAGGGAAGGAGGGAGGGAAGGAGGGAGGGAAGGAAGGAGGGATATTGAAGCTAAGACGGGCCTGAAGCAGGGCTAGACTACGTCCCATTAGCCAGGCTATATTCTTTCAAGAATGAGAACTGAGGAGCTGGGGAGATATCCCAGTTGGTAAAGAGCTTGTCTCACAAGCCTAAGAACCAGAGGTTGAGCCCCAGATCCTACAATAAAGGAAGCAAAGCCAGGCATGGTGGTATACACTTACAATCCCAGCACTGAAGAGGTAGAGACAGGAGGTTCCCTGGGGCCTGTCAGTCTAGCCTAATTGGTGATCTCTGGACCAATGAGAAACCCTGTTCCAAAGGAAGTGGACAGCGTTCCTGAGAGTGACCCTGGGTGGGGTGGTCATCCAGCCTTCACACATAACCACCATATACATGCACTCATACACACATAACGTGCACACACATGCATAAATTTTAAAAAGTGAATGAGAACTAAACTCTCTCAGAAAGTCCACTTCACCCCCTTGCACAGGCAGATTCCTTACCATCTCAATCTGACGGCTCTATCCACATCTATCACCTTCTTCTCCCCACATATCCATATGACACCCATGCCCCTAAATGGAACCTTGAAATGCACCCATCATAATGACAGCAAAACCAAGGTCACATGTTCACCATCATGATGTACTGACCTCATTTTAATGAGTCCATAGACTTAATCTCCATTATTTTAAAAACTTTTATGTGCATGAGTGTTTTGCCTGCATGTATGTAAGTGCATCTGTGTTATGCAATGCCTGAGGAGGCCAAAAGAGGGCATTGGATCCCCTGGGAGTGGAGTTACAGATGGTTGTTAGGTGTCATGTAGGTGCTGGGAACTGAACCTGGGTCCTCTGCAAGAGCAGCCAGTGTTCTTAATCACTGAGCCAACTATCGAGCCTCTATCCATTATTTCTTATGACAGCTAATGAGACGGTTGGGAAAGGAGCTCAGCTCAGACCAGGTAATCACTTCCCAGTATCACACTGTCCCTGACAGCTTTTCACCCAGGATTGTCTGATTCAAAGGCCTATGCTTTCAAAATCGTACATATCATCTGTCTATTAACCTCAATCCTTGGACGATGAGCCTCACAGGCCACAGCTTCTGCATATGGCTTTGCTTTACAGTAATCTGGAAGCGTTACTTTGTACCAGAGATGGAGAGAAAGAAGGGCTCTGTCTGCCAGAGGAAACCAGGACAGATACTCAAGACCTACTGGAGTTTACACACAACATTTACATTTGAATGAAGCAGAAGAGGGAAGTCTTTAAAGTAACGTGATGGGAATTATCAAAATAATAGAATAGAGCTTGTTCGGTGGGTCTGAAGTCCTACCTTGTTCTCAACACTCAGGTATAATCATGCCAGTCAATGGTCCGCAGAGGATACTCTGGGCAGAACACAGCACCACTGCTCAAAGCATTTGAGAATTCTCATTTTTGCCAGGTGTTCCTTTAAAACTGTAAATCCCCTTCCATGACAGGATCTCTTACTTGAAAAATAAAACGAAATAATGAACACTGTCTCCAACTTCCATGACATTCCAAATATTCCACGCACCCCCAGTATACACATATATACGCAAACACATCTGAAACCCTAGTACTGCAAAGGCCCTTTATCTCTGGGATGTTTTGCTATGGTTTTCATAACCTGGGATGCTTCTTGTAAAATTTATCTTGACAAGCTAACAGATTTTCCCAGAGTGTTGCCAAGAATAATCTTAAAGAGAAAAAAAAGCTTAACTTAGTTTTCTTGTGTATTTAGGAAAAGACAGGATATACATTTACACCCTAAGAAGTAAAGCCATCCAACTTCTTCTTTTCCAATATGAGTTTAAACATGTTTGGAAGAAGAAAAATAATTCAAGTAAATTAAGTCTGCCATTTCATTTTGCTTAACTATCCTGGAATTCCTTAAAGATGGAAAAATATAACACCCCCAAATGTAAATCATCGAATGATCATAAGAGTAAAAATATTCTGTAATTTCAAAAGCAGCAAATTCAATTGTTTATTGACATATCAACAATGTCATTTTCTATATCTTGAATTTTCAAATAGCTATTACCCTGCCTGTAAGTCAATATTCAAGTGACAGAAGGCTGGTTGTAAGCAGAAAGGTTCCTTTTCTTTAGAATGTATTAGTTTCAATCTTGCTAAAGGAATTAAAAGTTTTAAAAGTGAAAGTCTGATTCTTCTAAAAGGACATTCTTATTAATTCTTGAGAATGTCATACTTGTAAACAATATAGCTTGACTGTATCCACTCCCGATTCTGCCCTCTAGTTCAAGACTCTCTCCTCACAGTGTCTGCCCCCAACTTCATATCCTTTTTTAAAACAATAACCCACTGAGTCTGGTCAGTGCTGCCAGATCATCTGGTGGACATGGACAATGTACCAGGGGCCATGGTCCTGAAGAACTGACTCTCCCTTCTCCAGCAGCCATCAAATGCCAAGAGTTCCTCAGTTAGAAACGGGGGCTGGTGAGCCCCTCCCCCATCATGCTGGTGTGTCGACTGGCTCGATCTTGCGCAGGCAACCGCAGCAGCTGTGAATTCATGAGTGCATCAATAGTGTTGTGTGTCATGTTTAGAAGACGGTGGCTCACAGCAGTCCTCTCCAACCTCTGGCTCTTAGAATCTTTTCATCCTCTGTAATGTTTCCTGAGCCTGAAAATTTGATTTTCAACAGACATCTCTTTTCTTTGAAGCATAGTAACTTGACTCTTTCTAAGACCTGCCTGCTTTTTTTGTTTATAAATATTTCACTATTTTTTTATTTTATATGTATGAGTGTATTGATTCCATATATGTAAGTGTACCTGTGTTGTATAATGCCCTTGGAGGTCAGAAGAGGGGGTCAGATCTGCTGCTGGAACTGGAGTTACAGATGGTTGTTAGCTGCCATGTGGATGCTGGGAACTGAACCCAGGTCCTCTGCAAAAGCAGCCAGAGCTCTTAACTACTACACCATGTCTCTTTAAAGAAAATGTGTTCTAGTCAGGCATGGTGACACACATCTTTAATTCCCAGCACTTGGGAGGCAGAGGTAGGTGAATTATTATGAAACTCAGGCTATGATAGTCTACATAGCCATTTCCAGGCCAGCGGAGGCTATAGGGAGACCTTGTCTCAAAAAAGCAAAAACAAAACAAAAAAGAAATAAAACATGTTCTAAATATTAGTATGTGTTTGTTCTATGGCCCAATACATAAGTACACATGTATGCTACCAACCCAGTTCACAGGATGCTACCAATGAGCTATGGCTCTCTGAGGAACATTTCCAATTTGCATTCATGCCTGCCCTTTCCCTTCCATGTTCTCTGTAACGAGAACAAAGAGTGCAAAGTCACATTTTCCTGACCTGAGGGGACCCTGCACTGCGGCCAGGCCCACCAGCAGTCTCTGAACACTGCTGATACTCTGTGTCAACACTGCTCCAGTGTCTTCAAGTGATACCCACATCCAGAACCAGCCCTGCAGGGGCTGGATTATCACACATTGGATAGAGACCAAGAAGGGATAGAAGAAAATGAATGACTTGCTGTGCAGCTGAAAGAAATCTACAGAAAATGTTTCTTGTAACCAGCAGCTCAGAAAGTACTGTACAGGTGTATGTGGAGGGTCCGTCACCTCTGAGAGCAGGTCAATTAGAAAAGTGCTTGAGAAAGCAAAGAGTAGTATCCAACTAGCCAGCTCTCTGTAGGGTGCGGAGATTGCGGCTGTTACCGGGGTAGAAAATGGAGAGAGTGAATTTGACTCAAGAGGTTGGATCTCAGACTGGGGAGATAAAGTGTTTGCCATGTAAACATGAAGGCTCTGGAGTTCATGCACCAAAGTAAATGCCAGACCATTGATGTAGCCCATCTGTAATCCCAGCTCTTGGGAGGCAGTGAGAGGGGACACCCAGAAGAAGCTGGCTAGCTAGACTGGCCAAATTGGTGAGCTCCAGGTTCAGCAAGAGACCCTGCCTCAGTAAATAAAATGAAAAGAAATTGAGGAGAACAGCCAGAATCAGCCTCTGGCCTCCTCCACACCTGCATGTGCATCTCTGCATACATGTGTGTCCTTACACATGGAAGCATATACATACACATGCCAAAAGTTAAAATGCTGTTCCTTGTGGTAGATGGAAGGTAAATCACCCCTTCTGCCCCTCTGCATGGACTGGACACGGTCTCTGCACTGAGCTGGAATCTACCTGGTTATTATTTACATACTAAATGGGCTGAAACTGAACCTGCAGTTTTCATTTTTTGAGAGAGAACTCTGGTTAAAGAAGCCATGATGTCATCGGGGGAGGCGCTCTGGAGCCCTGTGAGGAAAGGGGGCCGAAACACCAAGCACCTCGGAGAACTTCAGCTAGGCCACCCACCAAACAGACCAGGCGTGTGTAAAGACTCCAAGCGAAGGGAGCGAACGGCAGGAGAAACCGGACACGTAAGCCATGATGCTTTTTAAAAAGCGGAACCCATCGCAGGAAATAGCAGCAACTTCTGAGACATCTTCACATTCATTTATTAGGTCCGTGTAGTATTTTTGTGTGTGACAGGTGGAGAGGATGGACATTGGAGCCAGGCATGATGCCCTTGTCTGTGACATGTCTTCAGTGCTTGAAAAACAGAGTTCAGAAAGCAAGATGGGAGAATGTTGTGGGGCGTGGTAAAGGAAGATTCAGGGGGCGGTGTGACTCCTGGGCAGGGAATCAAAGAAAGCAAAGTAGAAACCAAGGAAAGTATTGCTTTAATACAGTGGGTTTTTTTTAAACATTTTGTTTATTGTTATTTTATTTCATGTGTGGAAATGTATTGTCTGCATGTATGTAAGCATCCCCGTGTCACGCAATGCCCATGGAGGTCAGAAGACTGTGTGAATCCTCTGGAACTGGAGTTATGGATGGTTGTTAGCTAGCCACCATGTGGGTGCTGGGAACCTGGGTCCTCTGGAAGAGCAGTCAGTGCTCTTAACCAATGCGCGCCATTGTATCCAGCCTCTACTGTAGGATTTCAAATCAATGGAAAAATCATGAAAAGGGCAGCATCAAAATTTGAAATAAAAGCAGATGGATTTCCTGGTTTTCTTTTGCCCCAGATTGGCCACTGCCCCTTCTCCCTCAGACTTTGATCTTCTAATCATTATGAGCGTTTCTGCGCTCATTTTTATTTTAAAACAAAATATTATTTATGTCGTTTCTTTATGGATTTGGGGAGTGCCCTTTGAGGGGCACAAGGAAGCCACCACCCTCGCCTCATTGTTACACTTATTTATTCATTTATGTCATGCGTGTGTGTGACAATAATAATCAAAGAAGAAGACAAGAAATTCAGAGGACAACTTCTGGGAGTCAGTTCTCTTTCATTCTGTGGGTCTCAGAATCAAATTCAGGTCATCAGACTTGGTGACGAGCGCCTTCACCCACTGAGCCGTCCTGCCCCAATTGCCTTCCTCCACTGAACCACTCCCCAGGTGCCTCCACCCACTGAGCCAGCTCCCTGCTCCTTTGTCTCATTCTGGTCACAGCTCCTGAGAACATGTGGATAAAATCCAAAGGTGAGATTTTGAAGGAGACTGCCTACACCACGGGCAGACAGAATCCCAGAGCCCACTTAATTTTTGAGACATGATAAAGCCCAATATATAACAGCCACAAGATATCTGTGATTATTTTTTAATTGTCCTATTACCTATTCCTAAATTTTCTCTAAATATGTATTTTCTAAGAATAGAAAAAAATAAAAATTTGGCAATACCCAAAAGTCGAAATAATATTGAAGGGGGTTTTAAGATAAATATTAGCTTAGCTTCTACTTTAAGAGCAAAATTTTACATTTTTAAAGAGACATATCTCTCAGACCCCAAGTCTCAAGAATGTCTGAGGCCCTCTCTCTAAAGGCTTGAAGGACTAAATCCAGTACTACCCTTCACTGTGTTCAGCTGTTGGATCATGAGGAATGGTCCTTTTGGAATGATATAAACTAGTGCTGTTTTCTGCTTCTACATGTCAATAAAAGAAAGAAATGTCCTATCAAACAAGAACAATTTTCTAGGCACGAGAAGATGTGATTTCAGGCAATAAAACTCTGTCTGCAGGCATTTGGGGTAGTTGTTCACAAACACGCTATCTCACTTGACTGGATATATTTTATACACATTGAACATTAGCCTATCTGAACATATCAAATGTGAAAATTCTAATGTTAGTTGATCAAGCATTAAGCTATCTAATAACTTAAACTCGGCCATGAAGCGCTGCTCCTGTGGTTTCTCTGTAGGATTCTTCTATAGAATGTAGGAAAGATCACTCTGCCACCTATTGGCTCCCGTGTGAAATGATCTAGTCACACCTGGCAGCCAGGCATTTTTAGGACCTTGGACTTGAACAGGACATCATCTCAGCAAAAGGTCAGGCAACTCCACCTGGTCCTCGCTCAGCCTGTGGTGAAGACCGGGCATCCCACAGTCAAATGACAGGCTCCCTCCAGTGCTTCCGTGTAGACCCAATTCTGAGAGACAGAAGACCACTTCCCTCAGCCACACCTGAAGGAGACACATGTTCACAGTGCAGGGGCCAGGGCTACTAAGCAAATACTACCTGGCTCCTCTTAGACCCAGCTGGAAGCCTGACTGAGTTACCTCTGACTCCCTGGGCATATCAAAAAAGGACAGCACCGACAAACAAACAAACAAACAAAAATCTCACTTTGACCATGACTCTTGCCCTGGAATTCTTTGAATTAATTGGAATGAAGCTGACGTAGTATGGACAGAAATTCGCAGGATTGAATGATGACACTTGGATTTTCTTTTTATGGCTCATGAAACAGCACCAACCATTATATTTTAAAAGGATGCATCGAGCGGTCAATATTGCCTGTACGTTCAGCAGTGAGGTGACTGATGTGTGGGACTCAGTTCATAAAGACTTGCTAGCTCCGTCCACCTCCCACCTTTCTCTTTCCCCGAGTGCCAGCAGATTTGGCTGCTTCAGTGGCCCCTCTGATTCTAGTTTCCCACCTCCACCCCAGGGTCACCAACACAGTCCAAGCTGCCTCCAAAGTGGTTTTTGCCAAGATGAGAGTCTGATTGGAACCTTCCCTTGTGTTGAATTCTTCAGTAGCTTCTCATGCATTAAAGGAGGCTTAGATCTCTATCATGGGATTTGTGATGCCCACGGATTCCACCTCGCCCCCATAGCCCTTCTCTGCCAGCCCTCCTCAGTCTAATCTACAGTGGGAAGAAGAGAGAGGTAGGGGAGAAGATCTGGGTCTACATAGTAGAAAATGAAAAGCGTTTCACCTGAATATAACCATTTTCAATGGAAAATGAAAATTTCAAAGATTCTTTTAAAGCGGACAGAATTAATAAGACAGGAGGAAACTAAATACAGAACAGCAAATCCTGGGCATCAGCACTGGAATGGGAAAGGGGACTCTGGCATGTAATTTCAATTTTTTTAGAAAGTAGTGGAATTATCTTTGTTTCTTTAGTAGTTCATATTTAAAACATAACTTCTGGGCCTTGACTTCATTGAACTAACCTCTAAACAAGTAGAACTAGGTTTGTAATACCCATCTGTTTTGGAGAAAGACCCAGAAAGATCAAAGTATTGCCAAATGCATTATGGAGAATTATTTATGTCTTCTAGAAGATTATCCCCCCGTGAAGTTTCATATGATAAGGACCAGGATTGACTTTGTTCTACAGCAAAGGAAAGCCTCCCGCATTATGTGACTTTCTATTACCTCCTTAAGTGGAGTCAAAAAGCACAAAGCGTTTTCCAGAAGGAATGGAATCATATCTGTCCTCGGAGCTGTCCAGAGATCAAACGAGTCTTTTAACAGTTTTATTAGAAATCTTCAGAGGCCGTCAGCTAATATTCAGTTTCATAAATGGTGAGTGCTGGCAGGTGGGAAATAGGCAAGTGGAGGCTGCCAGTCATGATTTTTGAAAACATGTTCCTTAACTTGACTTCAGAGACACATTTCTGGTTTTTTTTAGTTTGTGGGATGCTTTTCTGTTTGTTTGGGGGTGCTCTTTCAAACCACTACTTATTTCTTACCGAGGTAAACAAATTATGGTGAAGCCTTGTTCCCTCCGAGGCAGTGAGGGAGAATCTGTCCCAGGCTTCTGGTGGTTGCTGTTGACCATCTGTGGTATTCCTTTGCTCATGGGTACATCAGTCCCTCTCTGATCTGTGTGTGTGCGTGTGTGTGTGTGTGTGTGTGTGCGTGTATATGTGTGTGCATGCACCTCTGTGTGTGCGTCTGTATTTCTGTCCATATTTCTCTTTGTAATAGGATGCCCATCACATATAAGCTCAGAGGTTCACCATAATAACCTAATTTTAACTATCAATAATTACTTATTTGGTAATTTCCAATAAGGGAAAATTTGAGGGACTGGGGGTGGGGTTAGGTGTGCAGCATACTAATTTGAGGGGGCCTACACAATTTAATGCTAAACAGTCAGCTAACTACTGCTAATGGCATGGTTTAGTGTTCAAACATTTGCCTAGCATGTACAGGACCCATGCGTAATGCCTAGCACTGAAGAAAAGAAAATGAAGACGTCGTTTGCAGCTGACAGGCTTCCTTGTTGTTTGATTGCTTCTTTCTGTTCTTGGGCCACTTATGAAAGCTCAGGGCCAGTAACGGAGTCTGCAGTGGTAGAACACCCAGTGTCACAGGCACATCCTGAAGAACATCCGTGATTCAGGACCAAGGTACTTCTTGGACCTATTCCTTCCAATCAATGAGCCCTCTCTTGGCCAGGCTTCTAGCACCAACCCCGGTGAGTCGGGACAGTGCCTTCTTCCTCAGAAGCAAGGCAGGATCATTTGGATACCAGACATGCCTCCTGTCAGAGCTTTTGATTGCATGTCTTTGTTAAAAATCACAAAGATGTACAGCAATGTTGTCAGGATGCACAAAACCCAGGCAAATGCAAGCAGAAGAAAACCAGCATAGTAGGATGGAAAATGGGCAGCAGGCCCCAGCCTTACTCAAAGATCTGTTGGCAGCTGATCACTGCTGAATGAGGGAGGGCTGATCTTCTTTAAGGGAATGACTCTAGACAGGCTGACTAGATCCCAGTGGATGAACTTGCACTGAGGGATGTCTGGGTACACGAACTTGACATAAAACATAAATGACTGAATGCATAAAATCTGGTGAGGAGGTTATGAGAGGGTGTGGATGGGGGGGACTACAAAGATAACATGTTTTGTATGAAATGTAGAAAATTTCAATACAAATAAAAATCATGAAGATGGGGCTGGAGAGATGGCTCAGAGGTTAAGAGCTCTGACTGCTCTTGTAGAGGACTCAGGTTCTATTCTAGCACCCATGTAGCAGATAACTGTCCATAACTCCAGTTCCAGGGGATCCAGCACCCTCTTCTGACCTCCACAGGTATTGCATGACACAGGTGCACTTACATACATGCAGGTAAACACTCATACACATAAAATAAAAATACTAAAATTTTTAAAAAATCACAAAGACGGACAGTTCTATCATGAACCCCAGGTAAATGCAATCATAGAAAAAAAAAGGATTTCCTTAAAGTAATTTAACAAAACTTTGAAGCTCCTCCCTTATTCCTTGGCATGATTTTAGTCAGGCTCACACTTTTCCTCAGGGATCTTCCTGACCTGTTGATATCAACCGTGATGCATGCCAGCCTTCTGTCTTCCTCACAGAGATCTTGTTTTCCTAAACATGACAAAACCCTGTGACTCCACAGAATTTCTCTTCCTAAACCAGAACATGTGCAGGTGGCAAATCCACCCAACATGAGCCACCTGAGGCCTTTGAGTAGCTGTTCAATTAATTCTGAATCTCCATCCCCCATCCCCTGTTTCTGCTCAGCTTAATGGGTGAATGTCTATCTCTTCCTGACCTGCTTTGCACAAGTCCCATATCCTGAGAACCCCAGTAAACTGATCTACAGTCAATTTACTCTTCATATGAAATTGAGGCTTGGGTTTTTTAAACATATAAACAAAAAAAAATCCAAAGTAATATAATTCACATAAAATAACTGTTTTGAATGTGCTTTAGCAGAGCCCAAAGCAAAATAAAGTATTTCCACAAATTCAATGTTATTTTATTAATTTTACCTAATTATGATCATTTAAATGATAGTCCTGCTGTCAGAAAACTCCTTTGTTGGGACTGGAGACTTAGATCAGTGGTTAAGATCTACTCTTACAGAGGACTGGAGTTTAGTTCCCAGCACCCGTATCAGGTAGTTCACAGCCTCCTGTAACTCCAACTCCAGGGGCATCCCATGCCCTCCTGCCATTGTGGACAGTGGCATTCATGTGCATATACCCACACACAGACACACACACACACACACACACACACACAATTGAAAATAAAAATACATTTTAAAAAAAGGATTCTCCGGGGCTGGAGAGATAGCTCAGCAGTTAAGAACACTGACTGTTCTTGCAGAAGACCCGGGTTCAAATCCCAGCACCCACATGGCAGCTAACAACTGTAACTCCAGTTCCAGGAGATCCAATAGTTATTCTCCTTTGTCACATTAGTCCAATGACTAAATTATTTCACAACATGTTTACCAATGTCCAGAACATTTAGGAGACGGAAGAGTTAGGAACAAAGAACCCACACTCCCGAGTGTCGACTTTGCTCTCCTGTCTGCACTGATGGAAATCGGGCTCCTTGTCACGGAGAACTGCCTCTCTAAGCACTCCCGCTCGCTCACTAATTGACTTTGTCACATTAGTCCAATGACTAAATTATTTCACAACATGTTTACCAATGTCCAGAACATTTAGGAGACGGAAGAGTTAGGAACAAAGAACCCACACTCCCGAGTGTCGACTTTGCTCTCCTGTCTGCACTGATGGAAATCGGGCTCCTTGTCACGGAGAACTGCCTCTCTAAGCACTCCCGCTCGCTCACTAATTGATCTTTTAATTGGTTCAGTCAACACTAGAGTCTTTGCACACAACACGAACTAATTGCTACAAGCAACTGCAGCCGCTCTGGCTCAGAATTGAGAAGACTTTCAGCTGCTGACTTTCAGCCTGCTGTAGCGGCAGAAAGCCTACACCAGGACGTCAAAAAAATGGAGACCAGGAAAACAAAAACCTGCTTGCCTACACAGCAGTGCTCATCTAGAAATGCCCTAGTCACTTTTTATCAAATGCAAGCCTCTGGGGGTGGAGGCAAACCACATTAGGAGTCCAAACTGCCTTCCTAGTTCACACATATTGTGTCTTAGGAGATGTGATACAGATTCACTTTCTAGTCCCCTTATTTCCCTGCCATCTCTATCTAGCACTCACAAAACCTTTCCCTTTTTAACATTCTCAGGTTGACAGGCTCTAGAATCATCCCGGAGACAAACCTCTGGGCCTCTATCTCTTCCCTTTCTTTTCTTTTCTTTTCTTTTCTTTTCTTTTCTTTTCTTTTCTTTTCCTTTCTTTTCTTTTCTTTCCTTTTCTTTTCTTTCTTTCTTTCTTTCTTTCTTTCTTTCTTTCTTTCTTTCTTTCATTTATTTTACTAAGTTCTCCCATTGCTCTAGATAAACACCAAAGTTTCCCACTTAAGGACTGCATTTAACAAAGTTTTTTTTTCTTAATTTATTAGAGACCCATCTTGATTAGATTTTTAAAGTATGTTCCAGGTAGTTATCATTTTTAAAGATTTATTTTATTTTTAACTATGGGGGGGGGCGGGTATTTGCACGCGAATGAAGGTGTCCATGGAGGCCAGAAGAAGGTGCCAGATTCCCTCGTGGTTGTGAGCTGCTGCATGCTGTGGGTACTGGGAATTGAACTCACATCCCCTGTAACAGCAGAATAAATTCTTGACCACTGAGCCATCTCTCCAGCCCCCAAGGTAGTCATCTTAAAAGTGCATGATTAAACCTTTTAAATCACATTTATAAAAACTAATAAATTTTTTTAAAGATCTTTGCTTTTTCACTTTTGACTGTAATATAAACAAATACCACCAACACCCTCCACACACACAAAAATTGAAAGTATTTTTTAATGTATTTTGGATACCAAAATACTTGCAATTATTTTTGAATATTTTAAATCAAAGCACTGAACAGTTGAGGTCTAATTGACTCTCACAAACAATGCAGGCTGCTTTCTCTGTCTGACTGAATTTCATTTCATAGATTCCCTCACAAGTCAGCCATACTGGGCCCTCCCCTGGACCCTCTCCTGGTTGGGATCAACTGATCTCCTTGCAGGCTCCTGGGAAGGAATGTCTCTTTTCTAGTCCAGCAACACATCTAGTAGATCTAGCCTACTTGGAGTTCAGCTCTGTCTGTGTTTCAGATGTGCTCTTTTGAACGGTTTCCTCAAGGGCAATGTGAATGTCATATCCAGAGTGCCCACCCCAAAGGACTCCTGGTAGTATTCATATCAGTGCTGCTCCAGACGCTCTAGCAGTCTGGCTGAGCACAGCTGGAGCTCATCGACTGTCACCTACTCTTAAACACTGATTTGCCCATGTTGCCTCCTGTGATGGTGGTTTGTTTCCCAAGGGTTCATGTGTTAAAAGCTTGGTCTGTAGTGTGATGATGGTGGTGGGTAGTAGCCCTTTAGAAGGAGGGGCCAAGTGGGAGGTGAAGAGTTTATTGGAGGTAGCTGCCTTCAGAAGGAGTCTAGTTACACCCATGGGGACTCAGTTCATTGTCCTTGTTATAAAAGGACAAGCCTAACGTACAGGATACTCTCAGGCCTTCTATCTACCACGTGATCAGGCCTTCTATCTACCACGTGATCAACTTCTACTCTCCTGTGCTCATAACATGCCATCTGTCACACAACACAGTGAAGAGAGCCTTTGCCAGAGCCATGCAGATGTCAACACCATGCTCTCAAGCCATCCAAAGTGTAAGCTAGCTAAGCTTCTTTTGTTTATGCATCACCCAGCCTCAGGTATTTCATTACAGCAATGAAGAACTACACCTCCCGTTGTTAATTGGTTGCTATCAGCACCCCTACCACCACAGTCAGTCTGAAAACTACACCTACTATTGCTGCCACTGTTCACATTCAGTCTCTACTTCTCTGCCTCACTCTTCCTGTTTATAGAACCTCTTATCATCAGCTTCATCACAAGTTGCCTCAGGGCGGAATGGGAGTCCTACTTCATAGATGCAAATTAAACTGCACACATAGGGTGCTGAAGACACCTAGATCCCTGGGCTTTCTGTGAAGAGAAATTTTGCTTGCCCAGTGATTTGCAATGGAAAGGAACTCACATCTTTTAAATGCTGCAAATGCAGGAACTGCCTTGCCCTATCTTGTGCAATCCTCGCAGATGTGCCTTGACCTCTGTTTTGCAGAATGGATCCTACAGCAGACTGAGGAGAGCAGTCTGATCACAAAAATATGTGTTGGGGGTGGCTATGGAAATTTCTCTGTGTCATGCTGTGTTTTAGATATTATGATGTACATGATTCATAGTTGGGTGTGTGCCTGCATATGTGTGTGCGTGCAGGTGCGTGTGTGCTGGGGCATGCACGTGCACATGTCAGCATGTACATGTGGAGAGCAGAAGGGCAGCTTCAAGTGTTGTTCCTCCTCAGGCACCGCCCAACTTGTTTTTTCAGGCAGGGTCTGTCACTGGCTTGGAACTCACAGGTTAGGCCTGGCTGGCCACAGAACGCCAGGGATCTCCAGCCTCTGCTCCCCACTGCTGGGATCACCAGTGCACACCGTCACACCCTGATTTTTACAGGGGTTCTGGAGAGTAAACTTGGGTCTTCACGCTTGCATGGCAAACACCTGATAGAATGATCTTTATCTTTATAGCCATAAATAATTCATACTTAAGTTATTTCATGTCTCAACCACCCCCTGAGGGAGACTATTTTATAGATGGGGAAATTGAGAGAAAAATGAAGTCTATTGCCCAAAGTCATCACATGACTTCCACAGACTCTGAGTCCAGGGCTAACTGCCACTGCTACTCACTGTATCTGTGCATCACAAGACCTGGGCACTTTTCTCTGATGCCTAATACGCTCCCCTTGAGCCACTCAGTATTGTGGCTGTCACTCCTTTGAGCTTTGTTTATAAAACAATAAAAACAGTTAAAACGAGGACTCACGTCTTGGTTTCTGTGCTGGATAGCTTTAGTGGTCAACTTGATTTATCTGGTTAGAGGGAACTTCAATTAAGGAATTGTATCCATTGGACTGGCTTGGGCCCATGTGGGACATTTTCTTGATTGCTGAGTGCTGTGGGAGGGCCCAGCCCACTGTGGGCACAAGGTCCTGTATTGTATAAGAAAGCAGGCTGAGCATAGGCCAGAGGAGCAAGCCAGTAAACAGCGTTCTTCTGTGGCTTGATCTCCAGGTTCCTGCCCTGAGTTCCTACCTTGGACTCCCTCAGTGATGAACTGTGATTCAGGAGATATAAGCCAAATAAACCCTTTCTTTCCTCCCAAGTTGGTATTGGTCAGAGTGTTTTGTCACAGCAATAGAGACGCTAACTAGAACAGCTTCCCAAGCAACAAGAGCTTAGAACAAACAGGTAGGCGTCATCCAGCTTTACGCCAGTCTTTGCTTCTAATGCACATTGGTCCATGCTGGGCATTCTACTCTGTTCTCTGTTTCTGAGAGAAAACATCTGCTTCAAACCAACTTGGAATTGAAAGGGTTTATTTGGCTTACATGTCCTCATCACAATTCATCTTGAGAGAAACCAAGAATTCAAGATAAGAACCTGGAGGCAGAAGCTGGAGCAGAGACCATGGAGGAACGCAGCTTACTGACTGGTTCTCTTGGCCTGCACTCAGCCTGCTTTCTCACAGCCTAGGTCTACCCATCCAGGGGTGGCTCTACCCATAGTGGGTTGGGCCCTCCCACATCACTCAACAGTGAAGAAAGTGCCTCACAGACATGCTCACAGGATAATCCGATAGAGGAAATTCCCCATGTGGGGTTCTCTCTTCCAAGATGTGTCAAGTTGACATTCAAAACCAACTATGACACTGGAAAAAATAAGGAAGTGAAGAATGCTGGGGACAGAAGATGTGGCATGAGTGTCAGGGACAGAGAAAAGGATTCATCCGCATGGATTAACTGGTTGAAGTAAGGAAAACCATAGGAGAGGGTGTGGAAGCTGAGAGCTTTACTCCAGCTTCTGTCCATCGGATGACTACACCACAACGCTCAACTACATGTCTTTTGCTCCTAGACCAGGCTACTCTAGCTCTCCAAGCCCTTGGCTCAATCTGGAAAACAATATTTACCAATTCATCAGGAATTCATCATCAGCATCACCAGGATGCTAAGAATCACACTTGAGGATGCTAAGCGCTAGGAGTTTGTCCTCTGGGCCACAAGGCAGCGCTAATTACATCTTGAAGCTGAATGTAAAGGCAGCCTGGGAGGGAGAGAGTCCTTAGAATGCAGAATCCTGGGTTTAATCCCATAATCCCAATATTTGGGAGGTAAAGATAGGAAGATCTCAAGTTTGAGAGCAGTCTGGGCTGCAGAGTGAGGCTCTGTCTCAAGACAACAGCAGCAACAGCAAACCGGAAAAGGCCTCTGGCCCCGTATGGAATGTTCTAGCATTCTGCTGGGGGAGATGTCAACTTTGGGTACCCTCTCCTTCCCCTTAGCTCCCTGTGGATTTTGCCTTCTTCAGTCATCTTCAAGGGGGACTCTTGGGTGCCTAATCCACTGTAGACACATACCATTAAAGCCAACCTACCTACAGAGCTTCAGGATTACCTGATTAGGATTGGGGGGCAAGATCCATGAAGGAACCTTGCCCTTAAGAACCTAGAGGCCTGGATGAAGGGCACATTAGTTCTTTCATGCCAAGTCCTCCAAGGGGTAGAGAGAGTTGGTTCCCAGCCTGGGGAGATCTTCAGTAGAGAAGAACTTTGAGAGGACAGAGGAGAAGCCAGAGCTGAGCAGAGCGTCTAGACATGGAAAGTGTTAGAAATGCTTATTGTGCTCCAAAAGGATTTACCTCAGCCTTGGCTCAACTCCATCTGCTTCAAAGTATCTATTTGAGGCTTTTCTTTCCCACCTCCGTATACACATTTAAATTTATAATGGATAAGAAGAAGAAAACTAAATTTATTCCATGGCCAACATTTTTTGCGCTAAAGATAAGAGAAACAGACTCTTTGAAATGATCACGTTCAGCAGATGAAGAAACTGAGTTTGGAGGGATGTGAACTTCTTGGCTAAGTTAGCACAGCTCACTTGGGGAAAAACATAATCTGAAAATCAAGTTTTGTGAACTCTAGCACAGTGCAAAGAAACACCGAAGGTCTAGAAGCTTTGGGTAGGAGGAAAGGAAAAAGAAATACGTACGTATATGGGATTCTTTTTACCAAAAGCACACCAACCAACCAACCAACCAAAACAACAAAAAGTAGGGGGAGAGGAGCAATACCAGAAAACAGCAATACTGAATTACCTCCCAGGGGAGGAAATGAAATATGAGAAAAACTTATAAGTAAATCTCCTGCTACAGTTTAACTTTTAAAGACATGTGGATCGTCCTTATATTCAAAAATAAAACAGTCATAGTGGGGAGAGGCAGAAATACTAAATCCACAAGCCAAGGGAAAAAATGAAGATAATTATATTTACAATGAATGTCATACCATGGTAAAGGAAAATAGAAAATAATGTGAGAGAGAAAAAGAGGCAGTGGGGTGAGAGGGAGGAAAGAAATAGGAAGAAATCTGGTCAACGCACGTGCACAGGATTTGACTATATAATCTCAGTTTTGGGAAAGCTTAGTAGGTTAATTTCCTCTGGCAAGTGTACCATTGCAGGTCAGGCAAATAAACTGTTTCAGATGGCTTAAAAGATTGCACAGTTGTTTGACAAACTGAGTTTGATGGGGACCAGGGCTCCCACTGTAGGGAGCACATGCAAATATGTCAGGAAAGAAGGTAAAAAAGAATATGCAGAAGTCGACATTTTACAGTGAACCTACCTAGCACGGTCCCTCCTTAACCTCAGATTCACTTCTTGCTTTTCTGTTAGCTCTGGTCAACTACAGTCTGAAAATGCTACATGAAGAATTCTAGAAATAAACAATTCTGACTGCAGGCTGTTCTGAGTAATCTAATGAGATCTTGTATCACCATACTCTGTCCCACCCAGGAATGACTATCCCTTAGTCTGGTGTATCCCATTGTATATAATGTGCTGGGTCAATTGTATGTGCAGGACTTGATAATATGTACATTTTCAGGCATCTACCAGGGATCTTAGAATAAACCCTCCAAAGTTACAGATGGAGTACTATATTGAGATCTTAATTTCTAGGACTATACGCCATTCAAAGGAATCAAGAGTCTATAGAGAAACAATGAGTTCCAGGGCTGAGGCAGTGTAGGGTCAAAATAACCCAAAGAATGTTCAAGACAAATGGAAGTATGTCTCAGGGATGACACTCAGAGGAGCTCCTATTGGCCAGATTTGGATGATTTGAACACCAAAATAATGAAATTAAAAAAAAAACACTTAGTAACTAGGATGTCATGAATGTATACCAGGAATAAATTGGGAGAGGGAGAGATCCTACAACAAAATACTAAGGACTTTTAAGTGAGATGTGGAAGGGATGCAAGAGTTGGAAATCTACATTGTTCAATTGTAGTTAAGACAATTTCAGTCAAGAATTACCAATGGATACTAAATATAAGGGGAACATTATAATGAGGACCATGATATTTGCATGGTCTTAAAATATCATTTCATTGTTTATTAGTTACAAAGAAAATAAAATAATAAAGACCACCTTAGTCAGATAACAAATATGAACATTCCCAGAGCACTACGGAATATCCCCAGATGTGGCACATTAAGAAAGATACATGGCTACCATGTAGTAGTCCAGTGTGGTATATATTAATCTATTCACAAGGAAACTCCAAAGAAGCCCAGAGGAGAAAAATGTCCGATTGAAAGCAGCAGGTGACTGTGTGCTCCAAAATGCTGCCCTAAAACACAAGGAAAGTTTGTGAAACTACTTGGGATTAAACAGAAGGCCACTAAATGTATTCTTTGACCCTTATGGAGCCTCAGGATGGAGAGAAATGCCCTCATAGATGGTGGGTCAACAGACAAAATTGGAGCATAAATGGTAGATTAGATAAAGTATCTTAGCAATGTCAAAGTTACTGAGGTTTATAACTGTATGATAGTTATGCAAGAGAGTGTCCAATGAATAATTCAGGCACACAGGGCCATGAGGTATGCAATTTACCCTTAGATATTTCAGAAACGGTGGTGTAGGTAGATGTGTATGTGTGTGTCTGTGTATACAAAGAGAACACACAAAAAATTAAGTAGGATGTGTATGTGTGTGTCTGTGTATACAAAGAGAACACACAAAAAATTAAGTAGGTGATAAAACTGTGCACATCAAAAATAAAGGTGTGCTTTTTGCATTATTTATTTTTAACTTGCCTTTAAATTTCAAATTATTATTGTCATTTATTTATTTGTTTATATTTTTATGTGTTTGAGTGTTACACCTACATGTAAGTGCACCCATCTTATTAAGTGCCCATCAAACAGAGGAGAGTGTTGGATCCCCTGAAACTGTAGTTACAGACAGTTGTTAGCTACTGTGAGGGTTCTTGGATTTGAACCCCGCTCTTCTGCAAAAGCATCCAGTGCTCTTAACCACTGAGGCATCTCTCCAGCCCCCCTCCCAAATTATTATTTTCAAATAAAAGTTTGAAGATGATGCTTATGGGAACTGAGTGTACCTACAGATGCCTCTAATAGATCAGCATGTCAAGTGCTGCTGGGAGGGCCTTACTGATAAATACATGCCCACCAGCATTTCATTTCTGATGCTTTAGATCATAGTTGACCCACTAGAGCTTTGATTTCTAAATACTGACTACCAGTGGGCCCTATCAGAATCCCCTATAGTGCCTTTAGGTCATGTGTATCCTGAGCACTTTACAGGGTCTACAGTGGCCTAGGAGTCTCCATGTTTTAGAACCCAGACAAGGGAATGCATGTCATGTTTGAGGTTCATATTCCCCCAGGTCAGCCCTTCACCCTAACCCTATATGCTTCATCTCTCGCTCCTCCACACAGACCATCACAGTCCCACACCTGGCAGCACCACCCACACATACCTAGAGTGCACAGCTACACCCCGGGGCTTTGCTTTCCATCCCTTGCATCCTTCTCTGCAGCCTGCCTGCTCCAACTGCCCCACAGGCTGCCACACTTCTGTTCCATTTCTGAGTCCATTTACCCCAGGGATCTAGTCAGAGCTGTGAGGCCGAGTACGCCTGCTCCTTTCTTTCGTTTTCTTTACTCTCCCTGCTCCCTTCCTTCCCTCCACCTCCCTCTTTTGCTTTTCCTGCTCTTCCTCCTTTTCTTCCTCTTCCTCTCTATCTGTCACACATTCTCATCATATCATTTGAGTTCAAAGGATATATCACCCAGGTTTCGTCTTAGCAATCTTTTCATCCCATCACAGCTGTCTGGTACATCTGTCAGTGTGAGATAAAGATGTTTCATAATGTGGACTGCCTCCCAATCTGGTAATCTTACCATTTCACTGCCTTCTGGGACTACTGAGATAAGTCTGTTCTTCTGTGTGAAGCAACCTTAACATATCGTTTCCCCAAATAGTTCATAGCCATCTTCCCCAAAATATTGGTTTAAACATTGATGATATTTTCCTTAATTAAAGCTTTCTTTAATAAGCCATCTGACTTTAAAATTAGTCTCTCTATTTAAGCTTAATCCTTAAATAAAGGGTCATCCCAATAATTAACAAAGCAAAAACTCAAAGGCAAGTGAGCTCACTTTGTCTAGTGGACATGAGCTTGTATCACGAAGCCTGTGATGCTCCTTGGCCTACAGGTTTGGGATGGTGTGTTGAAGTAAACACGTTCAAGATAAGGCCAATAGGTTGTCCAGGAGACTGTGAAATTAGAGGAAATTCTGTGACTTGAGCATATAATTGACTGACTTGTTACTGCAAAAACATAATAATGAAGATTTATTTCTGAAAGATGAAGGGGACCTGACAGAACTTCTGGGAACTCAGCCTCACCAACCTCCTCTCTACAGGCTCTACATGAGTCCAAAACCTCTGTGTCAACCCATTTGTTCATGTCAGAACATGAGGAGTTAAGTACAAAGCTTCACCTGATTTAGACATGGTGAGACTGAGACACAAGGAACTTATATGAAGTGGAAAATGGTCACGCGGCTGATGAATGAAAGACCTAGAAGTTAAACCTAGATCGACTGGCCCAGAGTCTCCACTGATACCTGTGTAAGAATTTACTCAAAGAAAGGACTAATGGAAAAAGGTATGCACTGTTGAAAGTTCCACTGCATCCAGAGTGACAGCCTCAGGATGGGAGCCTGAGGAAAGCCCGCCCCGTGCCTACGTATGCACATGCATGAACCCACACTACACCAACTCAAGCTGCTGTGGCACCCACGTCCAGTAGAATCTTCTGCCAACTTTTCCTTCTTTTAAATGCTCCACAAGCCAGATTAAAACGACTGTTTTCTGTGAAGAAGATGGTGAGATGGCAAGTATTAATTGACAACTTGAAGGAGCTAGAATCATCTAGGAGATGATCTTGATTATGGTAGCCTCTTTACATGACAATGATTAGATTAATTGGGCATCACCGATTATTGGACTTGGGTTATGAACCTCCCCCACGAAGGAGAAAGCAAACTGAGCACCAGGACTCATCTCCTTCCGCTTCCTGTGGACACAGTGTGACCAGCTGCCTCCCTGACACGATGGACTGCTCCCTTGAATTGTGAGCTGAAATAAACCCTTCCTTCTTTAAGTTCCTTTTGTCAGGATATTGTATCACAGCCACCGGAAAAGTAACTCATAAAGATGGTCAGCTTCAGGCTTAGCTGTCCATTTCATCAGGAATGAGGAACAGGGAGGTGCAGGGGCCCCAGCAGATGTTCTGTCCCCCAGGAGGAATGGGGGCTACTGATAGAAGAAAGTCCAGAGATAAACTTCACCTTCGTCTGTTGTGTTCAGGTTTGCCCGACGGTATATAACAGAACGTTAGGATAAGACGCCTGAAGACAATTGATATGTATGTGCTAATGAAATCTAAAGTCAAGCAGACAGGGTTGGCTTGTAGCATGGTATCTGTTGTCATCAGCAATCTCTAGCGACACAGACAGACAGGTCTTAATGACCCTCTGATGGTACACAAGGTCATGATGGTACACAACGTGGAGCTTCCTGTGCTTCTGTGATGGTGTGTGGAGAAGGTTCTAGAAAACACAAAGCCAACAACCCAGGGCTGCTAAAGTGTACCAGTATGCCAAGATGTCATTAGCAGAGGGACAAAGGGCACAGGTGGAGCTGTCCAAGAGAGTCAGACTCACTCAGTGCATGAGGAGAGATGCTCCACAGCCAGAGCCATGATAGCAGACAGAAAGCTGCACTTACAGGAGATTTAGGAAGGAATTGAAGATAAAGAGATGGGGCTATCCCTTCTGGAGCAGGTGTTTACTATCGTTATAGGTAAATTGTGTCTCTTCAATGTTGTCGAAGTCTAGTCCCTCGGACTAGACTCTATTTGGAAATAGAGCCATTGCAGATAAAATTAGATAAGAGGCGATCCTACTGAGGTAGACCTAATCTAGTATGACCAATGTCTTTACAAGAGAAGAGATCTGGAGACACAGACACAGGGAGAATGCACTATGAACAGGATAGTGGAGGTTAAGGAGCCAGGCCAAAGTACCATCGAAAATCACCAGAAAACCATCTGAACCTGGGGCAGAGGAGCCAGAGCAGACCCTCTGCACCAGGAGGCGTCAAGCTGATGATTTGATCTTGATTTCTCAGCTTCTAAAACTAAGAGATGATACACTTACATTATTTAAAGCCACCTAATATGTGGGACTTTGGGGGGGCTGGACAGATGGCTCAGCAGTTAAGAACACTGACTGTTCAGAAGACCCGGGTTCAAATTCCAGCACCCACATGGCAGCTAACAACTGTCTGTAATTCCAGTCCCAAGGGATCCGACAGCCTCTTCTGACCTCTGCGGGCATTGCACGGCACAGGTGCACTTACCTACATGTAGGCAATACACGCATACACATAAAATAAAAATAATAAATATTTTTTTAAAAAGCAGCTCTAGGACATAAGTAGTTACATAGCTACAACTATCTATACTTATGGATCAAGTTGACATGATCACCCAACATCCATGATTAGATTAGAAGCCCTCTTCATAAATCAGTGTTCCCTAACTTCATCCCCAGGGCTTGATCCTGATCTGGTCAGCCAGGCACTTGCTGTGGGAACTAAGAAACAGAAGTTTTCCTGCTTCACCAGCACTGGAAGAGCCCTTTCTTCCTTTATGGGCAGCGATGTAACCTAGTTTAACTGGGGTTTTCCCCTAGAGACACACATGGCTTTCCCAACCAGGGAGTTTTACTCCTGTTCAGATCAATGCCATTTGCTTCCTTTTTTCTCACGCGGCACTCTACACTTTGAAGTCCCACATCTACATATCTTTATAAGCTTGCTATGCGGCAGGAACTAAAACAATAACTTTGAGGATGATGATGGTAGAGGGGATAATAGAAAGTGCTCCCCTAAACCAACCTCACTTCACTGTGGAGGTCTTCCGATGGGAAGTTCACCCCCTTACCCCACTATTTCTTCATTTACTTCTGGAAATGCTTCCTAACTTTTATATCCAAGAAACAGCATTTAAAATTCATTGTGCAATTTTTTAAAAAAAACTGGGGATCATTCTATTAACAACTTTAATATAAGGACTTGCTGATCTTGCAATATTGGTTTGAGCTACTTTTTGATATATGAGAAAATTGTCCAGTCCCATCTCTTACAAGGTAATTTGCAAGTGTATTGGGGAATATGTTATTCCAGTTTGCAAAAATTATGCAACCAAGAGTTTACTCAGTGTCTTTTGTATATGCCAAGCAGTGTGTAATGGAGAATTGGGAAACTCAAGATGCAGTTTCCACTCTAAAAAGACCTTACTTGGTAAGCAGCAAGACTGAAGACAAAAAGCACTCATGGGTGAAAGGCGAGGTGTCAGATTTTGCAAGACTAGAAGCTCAAGGGAAGCATGCAGTCCTGGGAGAGCAAGCATCCAAGGCAACCTTCCCATACCAGGCTTCCTTGGCTGAAGGTTCTGTCTGGCTCAGACAATTCCTTTCATCTCTTAGTTTCTAGTTTGGTGAAGGGAAAAATGTCACTGATACTCAAAATCATGTTACTAAGAAATGCACAAAATATCTTTATGAAGTGTGCGTGGATTTGAAGGTTAGCAAATGTTATGTACATTTTAACAAAAGTTCCTGACCAAGTAGACACCTGTTGGCTTTGCAAACTCAGTACCCATTCCCTTACAAGAACAGTTGTTCTTGCAATATACACCACCCTCACACCAACTCTCGTGGAAGACCTGCCAGCACCCCAACCAACAGGAGCAACTCGTGTCTCGGGTGGTCTTCACGGGTTCAAGAACTGGCATAGCTTTGCCTGTACAAAGCCAACACCCTTTTGTGAAAGATGCCACGTAACAGATATTTACATGTCCCTTTCCATTCGCCTGCCAGGATTTGTAGAACTCGTAAGTTATGAGTCAGTATAACGATATTTTACATGAACTGAATATAGTGGTATTCACAACTAACACATCAAGTTGGGAGGATTTAAGGAATCATTTCAGAAATGCTTTAGATGTAGTCCTTTGTAGGCTGCTTTGAGAAAACTGTGATCTTTGTATTCTGGAAGCACATGACAAATCACTGTTCACTTTTAATTCTTTCAGAAGGTCATTGAAAACTTTTAACAACAACAAAAACTGATGGGACTGGAGAGGTGGCTCAGCAGTTAAGAGCACGCACCCCAACCAACAGGAGCAACTCGTGTCTCGGGTGGTCTTCACGGGTTCAAGAACTGGCATAGCTTTGCCTGTACAAAGCCAACACCCTTTTGTGAAAGATGCCACGTAACAGATATTTACATGTCCCTTTCCATTCGCCTGCCAGGATTTGTAGAACTCGTAAGTTATGAGTCAGTATAACGATATTTTACATGAACTGAATATAGTGGTATTCACAACTAACACATCAAGTTGGGAGGATTTAAGGAATCATTTCAGAAATGCTTTAGATGTAGTCCTTTGTAGGCTGCTTTGAGAAAACTGTGATCTTTGTATTCTGGAAGCACATGACAAATCACTGTTCACTTTTAATTCTTTCAGAAGGTCATTGAAAACTTTTAACAACAACAAAAACTGATGGGACTGGAGAGGTGGCTCAGCAGTTAAGAGCACTGGCTGCTCTTGCAGAGGACCCAAGTTTGGTTCCCAGCACCCACATGGTGGTTCACAACCATCTATAGCTCCAGTTCCAGGGAATCTAGTGCCTTTTTCTAACCTGAGTGGGCAACTGCATGCATGTGGTGCTGTCACACATATGTAGGCAAAACACTCAAACACATTAAATAAATAAATAATACAAATTTAATATAATTGTCAACAACAGTTGTATACCATCTATTCTCTACATATTGAAATTACTGGAGACAGTGTATAAAGTGTCAAATCATCAAGAATTTTGAAAAAACATGTCACTTCAATTGTAAAAATCTATATTTAAATATAATTTAAAAGATAAAATCATATTGAAACTGAAAGTGTCAGTATATCAGAAAAACATGATTTTCTTTTTTTCATTTTTTGTTTTTTGAGACAGGGTCTCCCCTGTAGCCCTAGCTGGCCTGGGACCCGCTACGTAGACCAGGCTGACCCTGAACTCACAGAAATTTATCTGCTGGGACTAAAGGCATGTGCTACCATGCCTAGCAATTTTCTTTTTTCAGGTTCAATCCCCAGCACCCACATGGTGGCTAACAACCAACTATAACTCCAGTTCCAGGGGAATCTGACTCCCTCTTCTGGCTTCCATGGGCATGGCATGCACAGGTGCACTTAGATACATGGCAGGCAAAACTCACACACATAAAATAAAAATGATTTTTTTTTTTTGTTTGTTTTTTGTGAGAGGGTTTCCCTGTAGCCCCAGTTGGCCTGGAACTCACTATGTAGACCAGGCTGGCCTTGAACCCACAGAGATCCTCCTGCCTCTGCCTCCCAAGTGCTGGGACTACAGGCATGTGCCACCACGCCCAGAAGAACTCATTCGATTTCAATTTATGTTTGGAGCTTAAAAAGTATAAATAGGAAAATATAAACAAGTCAAGAAAAAGAATAGTGATCACAGTGCAGTAGTGTGTCTGCTGATACGCCACCCTCCTGGGCTTATTGAACTGAAATTTGGTAAGT